>NW_028318335.1:300000-445753 GCF_062004578.1 Staurois parvus | reverse complement strand
GAGCAAAAGTGACAACATTCACCCAGGGGCGGACTGACCATTTGGAAACTGGGGCACTGCCCGAGGGCCCAGGGTCAGTAGGGGGCCCCATGAGATGCCCCTGGTACCTTTTTCATAGGCTTTTTTGAGTTTGGGCAAGGACACAGGGGCCCCATGATCCCCTATTGCCCGGGGGCCCCATGAGTTGTTCGTCCGCCCCTGGATTCACCATAAAACAACAGTACCTGTTGGCAAGCCTGCTTTCAGAAATAATCCACTGCCTTCAATCTGAGGGGACTGTTGAATCCCCAGTGAGCAGGAATGACTATCAATAATAGATAAGCTCACTGTGGGTCCTCAAAACTAGATAACAAAGATTAAATGTGAAATGAAGAGGATTCTCAGGTATATTTGGCAGTGTCCTTTTTAAGAGCGCTCTAATGTCTTCTGTGTGCCTGTTGGGGCCCAAATGGTGTGAGGTTGTGTCAAGGGGTGCATGACAGTTCCTCAAGGTGGTCACATCAATGATGGTGAAGGAAAAGGAGAATATTCAACACATCTCTGATGGTAAAGAATTAGTGCAAGGTTCCCTTTAAGAACTCTCACCATGTATTGGGCTTGAAGAAATAAATAGCAACAATTGGCATAAATGTCTTTGGACAAAGGCAACCCTCTATGAACGTCAAAGGCAAAAGATGAACAGTAGTAGGAATCCTGCTCTGCAGAGAGGGAAAACACTAACTAAGAAAACTAATGTATATACTGCCCCCTGTCATACCCGCCACACAACTCCTCTCCTGTACATACCGATCACTGTCATACCCGCTAAAATTCTCTCCTGTACATATCGATCACTGTCATACCCCCCACACTCCTCTCCTGTACATACCGATCACTGTCATACCTCCACACTCCTCTCCTGTACATACCGATCACTGTCTTACCCTCCACACTCCTCTCCTGTACATACCGATCGCTGTCATACCTCCACACTCCTCTCCTGTACATACCGATCACTGTCATACCCCCCACACTCCTCTCCTGTACATACCGATCGCTGTCATACCTCCACACTCCTCTCCTGTACATACCGATCACTGTCATACCTCCCACACTCCTCTCCTGTACATACCGATCGCTGACATACCTCCACACTCCTCTCCTGTACATAACGATCGCTGTCATACCCTCCACACTCCTCTCCTGTACATACCGATCACTGTCATACCCCCCACACTCCTCTCCTGTACATACCGATCGCTGTCATACCTCCACACTCCTCTCCTGTACATAACGATCGCTGTCATACCCTCCACACTCCTCTCCTGTACATACCGATCGCTGTCATACCTCCACACTCCTCTCCTGTACATACCGATCGCTGTCATACCCCCCACACTCCTCTCCTGTACATACCGATCACTGTCATACCCCCCCACTCCTCTCCTGTACATACCGATCACTGTCATACCCCCCACACTCCTCTCCTGTACATACCGATCACTGTCATACCTCCCACACTCCTCTCCTGTACATACCGATCACTGTCATACCCCCCACACTCCTCTCCTGTACATACCGATCGCTGTCATACCTCCACACTCCTCTCCTGTACATACCGATCGCTGTCATACCCTCCACACTCCTCTCCTGTACATACCGATCGCTGTCATACCTCCACACTCCTCTCCTGTACATACCGATCGCTGTCATACCTCCACACTCCTCTCCTGTACATACCGATCGCTGTCATACCTCCACACTCCTCTCCTGTACATACCGATCACTGTCATACCCCCCACACTCCTCTCCTGTACATACCGATCACTTTCATACCCCCCACGCTCCTCTCCTGTACATACCAATCACTGTCATACCTCCACACTCCTCTCCTGTACATACCGATCGCTGTCATACCCTCCACACTCCTCTCCTGTACATACCGATCGCTGTCATACCTCCACACTCCTCTCCTGTACATACCGATCACTGTCATACCTCCACACTCCTCTCCTGTACATACCGATCGCTGTCATACCCCCCACACTCCTCTCCTGTACATACCGATCGCTGTCATACCCTCCACACTCCTCTCCTGTACATACCGATCGCTGTCATACCCCCCACACTCCTCTCCTGTACATACCGATCACTGTCATACCCCCCACACTCCTCTCCTGTACATACCGATCACTTTCATACCCCCCACACTCCTCTCCTGTACATACCGATCGCTGTCATACCTCCACACTCCTCTCCTGTACATACCGATCGCTGTCATACCCCCCCCCCACACTCCTCTCCTGTACATACCGATCGCTGTCATACCCCCCACACTCCTCTCCTGTACATACCGATCGCTGTCATACCCCCCCCCCCCCCACACTCCTCTCCTGTACATACCGATCGCTGTCATACCCCCCCCACACTCCTCTCCTGTACATACCGATCGCTGTCATACCCCCCACACTCCTCTCCTGTACATACCGATCGCTGTCATACCCCCCACACTCCTCTCCTGTACATACCGATCGCTGTCATACCTCCACACTCCTCTCCTGTACATACCGATCACTGTCATACCTCCACACTCCTCACCTGTACATACCGATCACTGTCATACCTCCACACTCCTCTCCTGTACATACCGATCGCTGTCATACCCCCCACACTCCTCTCCTGTACATACCGATCACTGTCATACCTCCACACTCCTCTCCTGTACATACCGATCACTGTCATACCCCCCACACTCCTCTCCTGTACATACCGATCACTGTCATACCTCCACACTCCTCTCCTGTACATACCGATCACTGTCATACCCCCCGCACTCCTCTCCTGTACATACCGATCACTGTCATACCTCCACACTCCTCACCTGTACATACCGATCACTGTCATACCTCCACACTCCTCTCCTGTACATACCGATCACTGTCATACCCCCCACACTCCTCTCCTGTACATAGCGATCACTGTCATACCTCCACACTCCTCTCCTGTACATACCGATCACTGTCATACCCTCCACACTCCTCTCCTGTACATACCGATCACTGTCATACCCCCCACACTCCTCTCCTGTACATACCGATCACTGTCATACCCCCCACACTCCTCTCCTGTACATACCGATCACTGTCATACCTCCACACTCCTCTCCTGTACATAACGATCACTGTCATATCCCCCCACACTCCTCTCCTGTACATAGCGATCACTGTCATACCTCCACACTCCTCTCCTGTACATACCGATCACTGTCATACCCCCCACACTCCTCTCCTGTACATACCGATCACTGTCATACCTCCACACTCCTCTCCTGTACATACCGATCACTGTCATACCCCCCACACTCCTGTCCTGTACATACCGATCACTGTCATACCCCCCCCCCCCCCGCTCCTGTCCTGTACATACCGATCACTGTCATACCTCCACACTCCTCTCCTGTACATACCGATCACTGTCATACCCCCCACACTCCTGTCCTGTACATACCGATCACTGTCATACCTCCACACTCCTCTCCTGTATGTACCACTAGCTAAGACACTTCTCCTTTAATTTTTTCTAGTATATATCATCTTTATACAGAAATATGTAAGTGAAACTGATTGTTCTGCATTTCCTCTGCCGTTGTTGTGAAATTCAGAATTTTTCATTTCTGTGCAGTTCTGTTGTCACAAACAACATACGTTTGACCCCCTGACACGGCTGTGACCCAACGGAGCCACATGACAATGATGAGATCCTTCCTTTTTTTTTTTTCTTCAAATACAATATTTTATTGAATACAACAAATATGGAACAACAAACAATACAATCATATGATAAAACATAAAAGGTGGTTGGAGGGCGCAGGATCACGTTGTAGTATTATGATGGAACGATTATGCAATCCTTCTCTCTCGAGTCTGAGGGATGCAAAGCTCTCCTTAGCACTGACTATCGCTTAATAGCCCCAAAAAAACCACCCCGAAAAAGCTCAGAAGCATTCTTTTTGCCCCGGATGAGAGGCAAATATGTCCGGGGTACATGGTGAAGGATGAGGAAGGTAAGATGCTTAGTAGGGCTTTCAGGCACCCAATGAGCTCCTTTCGGCCTGCCGTGCCATTTGGCTGGAAGAACCTGGTTTCCCATCGATGGTTGCTTTGGTAGTTTCAGGTTTGCGCTCCATCAGCTCTGGACTTCCTTGAAGACAAGAGATGTTCATACAGAAGTGATGGTGTGACGGGAGTCACTTTGGGTGGGGGGCCCATGGAACCCAGCTCACTTTGGAGAGGTGAGGAGATCCCTGTCTCAGCTCCCCATATCCCTCTTATGTGTAAGTCACCCTGTGCCTGTTAGGGGTACAGGGTGATCTGTCCTAATATTGGGTGGGCTTTGTCTCAGACTGTGTAGACATGTATAGGTGGGGTGGGGGGTTGTGAATTGTTTGGTATTATGTGGTTGCATCCCATTGTTCTATTGTGTGTCTGTCTTGGGAGCAAACTATTATGGGATGTATGTGTTTGTGTATTGGCTTGATGGGAGGTGTCTCCAGCAGCCCTCCCTCCTGATGGGACTGTCTGTTGGTGTGTCTCTTGTAGATTGCCCCACTCTGTGTCATTATGCAGGGAAGGGGGATTGTCCCCTTGAGTGTATATATCTTGTATCTGTGTTCATATAAACTAGTCTGCTTTCTGGATTACTTCAAGATTGGTGTCGTCTAGTCTTGTATGGTCAGCTGTGGTGTCTGTTGTCGGTGTTCGGACGGGGAAGCGGTAGTCTAACGGAAATACCCAAGCGCAGTCTGGGGTCGGTTCCGTTACAGGAGTCACTTTGGGTGGGGGCCCCATCGAACCCAGCTCACTTTGGAGAGGGGGGGAGACCCCTGTCTCAACTCCCCATATCCCTCTTATGTGTAAGTCACCCTGTGCCTGTTAGGGTTACAGGGTGATCTGTCCTAATATTGGGGTGGGGGGTTGTTCATCGTTTAATGTTATGTGGCTGCATCCCATTGTTCTATTGTTTAGGAGTGCAATATTATGGGATGTACAGTTGTGTTCAAAATAATAGCAGTGTGTTGAAAAAAGTGAATAAAGCTGAAAATCCTTCTAATAGCTTTTATTTCCATCCACACAAATGCATTGGGAACACGACACATTCTATTCCAAATCACAACATGAAGAAAAATACATCAAATTTGTGTTGTTCCTCTAAAAAAATGGAAGAAAAGTGAATATTAGACGGTTCAAAAAAAATCTCAGTGTTTGTATTCTTCTTTACAAACTCAAACATTCACTATATAAACTGAGAAATGTTTGAAGATTTTGCTTTCCTTTGAATGACTTCATGAATATTTGGTTGTAGTCGCACTGTTTCTGAGAACTGCTGTACATCTGTGTTGCATGGAGTCCCCCAACTTCTGGCCCCTGTGATCAGGTATTCCAGCCCAGGATGATTGGACCACATTCCACAGTTCTTCTCTATTTCTTGGTTTTTGCCTCAGAAACTGCATTTTTGATGTCACCCCACAAGTTTTCTATTGGATGAAGATCCGGGGATTGGGCTGGCCACTCCATAACGTCCATCTTGTTGGTCTGGAATCAAGATGTTGCACGTTTACTGGTGTGTTTGGGGTCGTTGTCTTGTTGGAACACCCATTTCAAGGGCATTTCCTCTTCAGCATAGGGCAGCATGACCTCTTCAAGTATTCTGATGGATTCAAACTGATCCATGATCCCTGATATGCGATAAATAGGCCCAACACCGTAGTATGAAAAACATCCCCATATCATGATGCTTGCACCACCATGCTTCACGGTCTTCACAGTGTACTGTGGCTTAAATTCAGTGTTTGGGGTCATCTGACAAACTGTCTCCGCCCACTAGACCCAAAAAGAACAATCTTACTTTCATCAGTCCACAAAATGTTGCGCCATTTCTCTTTAGGCCAGTCAATGTGCTCTTTGGCAGATTGTAACCTCTTCAGCACGTCTTTTTCCCAACAGTGGGACTTTGCGGGGGCTTCTTGCTGATAGCTTGGCTTTACATAGGTGTCTTCTAATTGTAACAGTCCTCACAGGGAACGTCACACCTTCTTTCATCTTCCTGGAGCTGATTGTTGGCTGAGTCCTCACAGGGAACGTCACACCTTCTTTCATCTTCCTGGAGCTGATTGTTGGCTGAGTCCGCACCACGTTGGCTATTCTTCTATCCATTCCAATGGTAGTTTTTCGCTTTCTTCCGCATCTTTCAGGTTTTGGTTGCCATTTTAAAGCATTTGCCATCATTTTAGCTGAGCAGCCGATCATTTTCTGCACTTCTTTATATGTTTTTCCCTCTCCAATCAACTTTGTAATCAAGGTACGCTGTTCTTCTGAACAATGTCTGGAACGACCCATTTTCCTCAGAATTTCAGAGAGAAATGCACTGTAACCAGCATGTCCAACATTTGCTGCCTTCCTTCCTTAAATAAGGGCAATAATTGCCACCTGTTTTTCAAAGAATGAATGACCTCACTAATAGAACTCAATGACACAGAATCAGCAGCATGCATGTCATGACTTGGGTCTGTTGGATTTCTATTACTCTGGGGGTGTCTCCAGCAGCCCTCCCTCCTGATGGGACTGTCTGCTGGTGTGAAGTTTGAATACCTGTGTGTCTCTTGTTACTAAATGTAGATTGCCGCACCCTGTGTCATTATGCAGGGAGGGGGGATTGTCCCCTGAGTGTATATATCTTGTATCTGTGTTCAAATAAACTAGTCTACCTCCTGGTTTACTTCAAGACTGGTGTCGTCTAGTCTTGTATGGTCGGCTGTGGTGTCTGTCGGTGTTCAGACGGGGAAGTGGTATCCTAATGGAAGTACTCAGCGCAGTCTGGGTCGGTTCCCTTACAGTTGGCGTACAACCAATCAGGGACTCCCAGACTGAGATTTACACCGACCCGTCTGGAAAGGCAGGGACCTGATATTTCTCTGCTGGAATTCAGGAACACATGCAGGTCTTGTCCCCAACCGTGGGATTCGATAATGAAAAAGAAAGAAGAACCCTTACCCAAGGACAAAGAGGGATAAAATGCTGCTTTATATTAGCAAGCATCAGTTTTCACTAGACTCATTAACTGGTTTCGTGTTCACAGGGCCGTACGGGACCCAGGCCAGCGGGGGGACCCAGGCAGCTGTGGGCAGGAAGGGTGAACAGGGAAATTACTGGAACCAATCCCTTGTATGACTCTCCCTGTAGCAGCTGAAAGCTGGTTCTTCTCCTCTCCCCCTCCCCTGCAGCTGGCTTTCAGCAGTTACAGAGAGAAACATACAGGGGATCGGTTCCAGTAATTTATCAGCCCCTTCCGTTCCTGCAGCAGCTGAAAGCCAGCAAGAGGAAGAGGAGAAGAACCCAGCTTTCAGCTGCTGCAGAAGGAGCCACACAGGGGAACGGTTCCAGTAATTATTCCCCCCCCCCCCATACTGATCAATCTCCCTGCCCATATCTGAATGACTCAGCTGCATGGGCCCCACATAGGAGGACTGGTGGTACCCCCTTATCTACAACCCTGGCTTCAGGGGAGAGAAAGGATTGCCAACAACGGCTGGGCCATGGATTCCTATGGATGATGCCATGGCTCCTGGGACTCCTAGCTGTTGGTGAGTGCTCCTTTCTCTCCCCTACAGCCGCTGCTCATTGACACGTGATGAGACTTTATCTTGTTGGCTTTCTCACATCCTCACCCCCACCCCCTTATGTACACAGTTATCTGGGAGAGGGATCTAGATCATGAAACTGAATCTGAAAACTGGTGGGGGGGGGGGGGGCGGTGTCAGATACCTTCCCATCCCTCTTATGAACTCTTCAGTTCTTTGGTTCTTCCTTCCTCCCTTAGCATCCCATCCCAATCCTCTGTATAGTCATGGCCAAAAATGTTGGCACCCCTTAATTTCCTTCCCATCCCTCTTATGAGCTCTTCAGTTCTTTGGTTCTTCCTTCCTCCCCTAGCATCCCATCCCAATCCTCTGTATAGTCATGGCCAAAAATGTTGGCACCCCTTAATTTCCTTCCCATCCCTCTTATGAGCTCTTCAGTTCTTTGGTTCTTCCTTCCTCCCTTAGCATCCCATCCCAATCCTATGTACAGTCATGGCCAAAAATATTGGCACCTTTGAATTTCTGTCAGATAACGCACCACTTTGCCCAGAAATTGTCGCAAGTACAAATGTTTCGGCATTCCCATGTTTTTTTTCCTTTGTTTGTATTGGTATGACACAAAAAGTGGAGAAAGAAAAAGCCAAATCTGACTCATTCCAGCAGCATAAGTATTAAAAATAGTCCATGTTGGCTGAGAGTGAAGTTCCACTTTAACCATCTCTGACAAGAGAAGTACAAGCTCATTGTTATTTCCTAAAAAAAAAAATGCTGAATTTTTTTGCTGACAGAAGTCCGGAGGAAGGGAAAGTGAAAGAGGCTGAAGAGTTTATAAGAGTGGAGCCAGGAGACTGGAGGAAGCAGACACAACGCAGAGACCATGGCTGATGCTCTGGAGACGGGTATGACAACATATTGTTGTAATTGGGGGATTATTGTAGGAGGGAATTATGGGAGATTCATGGCCAGTGGAAAAAAACGATAACATGAACCTTTAATAGTCACATGGTTGGTGGGAAGGCGGGTTTTCCCTTTATTTGGGTGCAATGTTAAAGTTGTAACGTTTTCTGAGTAATAGTCCTCATGCACACGGGATGTTTTTACAGCTTCTATTTTTGGCTTTTGGCATTTTTTTCTACAGCCAGTAAGTTACCCAGCATGTTATCCTGGGCGTTTTTTGGTTGGAATCAGGGGCGGACTGACCATTTGGAAACTGTGGCACTGCCCGAGGGCCCGGGGTCAGTAGGGGGCCCCATGAGATGCCCCTGGTACCTTTTTCATAGGCTTTTTTGAGTTTGGGCAAGGACACAGGGGCCCCATGATCCCCTATTGCCCGGGGGACTCATGATCCCCTATTGCCCAGGGGGTCAGTAGGGGGCCCCATGAGATGCCCTTGGTACCTTTTTCATAGGCTTTTTTGAGTTTGGGCAAGGACACACAGGCCCCATGATCCCCTATTGCCCAGGGGCCCCATGAGTTGTCAGTCCGCCCCTGGTTGGAATTAATGGGTTTCTAGAGTTTTTAGTTGTAAAAACGCTTTAACGCTGGTAAGTGCGGCAAAACGGCGTTTTGGGGCATTTTTTTTTTAGCCCAAATTTTTTTTGTGTGTAAAAAAACCGCTAAAAACGCAGCTAAATGCTAATGCTAAAAAATGCCGTCACATCACTTTATACAGGTAAGGCTATAAAACGCCCAGTGTGAATGAGAACATAAGAGTTTTTCAGTGGAACTACATAGTTACATAGTTAGTCTGGCTGAAAAAAGACAAAAGTCCATCCAGTTCAACCATTAAAAAAAAAAAAGTTATCCTACACCCACAGTTGATCCAGAGGAAGGCAAAAAAAACAGCAAAGCATGAGATAATGTGTTCCCGCAGGGGAAAAAATTCCTTCCTGATCCCCTGAGAGGCAATCGGATATTCCCTGGATCAACTTAGGGTGTCCCCATCAGAGTACCTCTTCAGTAGCTTCCATCAGAGTACCCCCTTATATCAGGTATCCCCATTAGAGTACGCCCTTAACTTAGGTGTCCCCATCAGAGTACGCCCTTAACTTAGGTGTCCCCATCAGAGTACGTCCTTAACTTAGGTGTCCCCATCAGAGTACGCCCTTAACTTAGGTGTCCCCATTAGAGTACGCCCTTAACTTAGGTGTCCCCATCAGAGTACGCCCTTAACTTAGGTGTCCCCATCAGAGTACGTCCTTAACTTAGGTGTCCCCATCAGAGTACGCCCTTAACTTAGGTGTCCCCATTAGAGTACGCCCTTAACTTAGGTGTCCCCATCAGAGTACGCCCTTAACTTAGGTGTCCCCATCAGAGTACGTCCTTAACTTAGGTGTCCCCATCAGAGTACGTCCTTAACTTAGGTGTCCCCATCAGAGTACGCCCTTAACTTAGGTGTCCCCATCAGAGTACGTCCTTATATCAGGTGTCCCCATCAGAGTATGCCCTTAACTTAGGTGTCCCCATCAGAGTACGCCCTTAACTTAGGTGTCCCCATCAGAGTACGTCCTTATATCAGGTGTCCCCATCAGAGTACGCCCTTAACTTAGGTGTCCCCATTAGAGTACGCCCTTAACTTAGGTGTCCCCATCAGAGTACGTCCTTAACTTAGGTGTCCCCATCAGAGTACGTCCTTAACTTAGGTGTCCCCATCAGAGTACGTCCTTAACTTAGGTGTCCCCATCAGAGTACGTCCTTAACTTAGGTGTCCCCATCAGAGTACCCCCTTATATCAGGTATCCCCATCAGAGTACCCCCTTATATCAGGTATCCCCATCAGAGTATGCCCTTAACTTAGGTGTCCCCATCAGAGTACGTCCTTAACTTAGGTGTTCCCATCAGAGTACCCCCTTATATCAGGTATCCCCATCAGAGTACGCCCTTAACTTAGGTGTCCCCATCAGAGTACGTCCTAACTTAGGTGTCCCCATCAGAGTACCCCCTTATATTAGGTGTCCCCATCAGAGTACCCCCTTATATCAGGTGTCCCCATCAGAGTACGCCCTTAACTTAGGTGTTCCCATCAGGGTGCCTGCTTACGTCAGGTAGGGAAAATGTCACCAGCACACAAGGCAATGTTTCGGAGTCTCGCAGGACCCCTTCATCAGGCATGTGACCTCAGAGGCCTTTCTTCATTGATCCCCAATCTAAGGGGCATGTCTTTATTGATCCCCAATCTAAGGAGGCTTTTCTTCATTGACCACCAATCTAAGAGGGACTTTCTTCATTGATCCCCAATCGAAGGAGGCCTTTCTTCATTGACAACCAATCTAAGGGGGGCTTTTTCCAGTGACCACCAATCTAAAGCGGCCTTTCTTCATCAACCACCAATCTAAGGGGACCTTTCTCCACTACCAATCTAAGGGAGCTCTTCATTGACCATCAATCCCCCAAGCAGCACCTTTGTTCCAAAGTCTTATACAGTGATACCTCGGTTCATGAACGCTTCTGTTCACAAACAATTTGCTTTGAAAGTGACAAGAACGTGCACAGTGGGGATGAAGGTGACAAGAACATGCACAGTGGGGATGAAGGTGACAAGAATGTGCACAGTGGGGATGAAGGTGACAAGAACATGCACAGTGGGGATGAAGGTGACAAGAACATGCAGAGTGGGGATGAAGGTGACAAGAACATGCAGAGTGGGGATGAAGGTGACAAGAACGTGCAGCGTGGCGATGAAGGTGACAAGAACGTGCAGAGTGGGGATGAAGGTGACAAGAACGTGCAGAGTGGGGATGAAGGTGACAAGAACGTGCAGAGTGGGGATGAAGGTGACAAGAATGTGCAGAGTGGGGATGAAGGTGACAAGAACGTGCAGAGCAAGCATGGTGGTAAAAAGACTCTCTGGGAGTCTTGGGCAGAACACTTGTGACTCCCAGAGATCCCATACACTTTCACTGCGGTTCTCTCCCCTTCTACACTCCTCCCCCCTCCTCTCCCCATTGGCTTCCCACGACCTGACAGCTCTTATATGCCCCTCTGCTCTAGGGGCGGGCCTGCTTGACAAAGGAGGTGGAGCTTCTGAAAAGCGTTGCGGCCCGCCAACACTCCACACTCCTCTCCTGTACATACCGCTCACCGTCATACACTCCGCACTCCTCTCCCTGTACATACTACCCACCGCCATACACTCCGCACTCCTCTCCTGTACATACTACCCACCGCCATACACTCCGCACTCCTCTCCTGTACATTCCACCCACCTCCATACACCCCGCACTCCTCTCCTGTACATACTACCCACCGCCATACACTCCGCACACCTCTCCTGTACATTCCACCCACCTCCATACACTCCGCACTCCTCTCCCTGTACATACTACCCACCGCCATACACTCCGCACTCCTCTCCTGTACATACTACCCACCGCCATACACTCCGCACTCCTCTCCTGTACATTCCACCCACCTCCATACACCCCGCACTCCTCTCCTGTACATACTACCCACCGCCATACACTCCGCACACCTCTCCTGTACATTCCACCCACCTCCATACACCCCGCACTCCTCTCCTGTACATACTACCCACCGCCATACACATCGCACTCCTCTCCTGTACATACTACCCACCGCCATACACTCCGCACTCCTCTCCTGTACATACCGCCCACCGCCATACACTCTGCACTCCTCTCCTGTACATACTACCCACCGCCATACACATCGCACTCCTCTCCTGTACATACCACCCACCGCCATACACCCCGCACTCCTCTCCTGTACATACCGCCCACCGCCATACACTCTGCACTCCTCTCCTGTACATACCGCCCACCGTCATACACTCCGCACTCCTCTCCCTGTACATACTACCCACCGCCATACACTCCGCACTCCTCTCCTGTACATACCGCCCACCGCCATACACTCCGCACTCCTCTCCTGTACATACCACCCACCTCCATACACTCCGCACTCCTCTCCTGTACATACTACCCACCGCCATACACATCGCACTCCTCTCCTGTACATACCACCCACCACCATACACCCCGCACTCCTCTCCTGTACATACTACCCACCGCCATACACTCCGCACTCCTCTCCTGTACATACCACCCACCTCCATACACCCCGCACTCCTCTCCTGTACATACTACCCACCGCCATACACATCGCACTCCTCTCCTGTACATACCACCCACCGCCATACACCCCGCACTCCTCTCCTGTACATACCACCCACCGCCATACACTCCACACTCCTCTCCTGTACATACTACCCACCGCCATACACTCCGCACTCCTCTCCTGTACATACCACCCACTGCCATACACTCCGCACTCCTCTCCTGTATATACTACCCACCGCCATACACTCCGCACTCCTCTCCTGTACATACCACCCACCGCCATACACTCCACACTCCTCTCCTGTACATACTACCCACCGCCATACACTCCGCACTCCTCTCCTGTACATACTACCCACCGCCATACACTCCGCACTCCTCTCCTGTACATACCACCCACCGCCATACACTCCGCACTCCTCTCCTGTACATACCACCCACTGCCATACACTCCGCACTCCTCTCCTGTATATACTACCCACCGCCATACACTCCGCACTCCTCTCCTGTACATACCACCCACCGCCATACACTCCGCACTCCTCTCCTGTACATACCACCCACCGCCATACACTCCACACTCCTCTCCTGTACATACTACCCACCGCCATACACTCCGCACTCCTCTCCTGTACATACTACCCACCGCCATACACTCCACACTCCTCTCCTGTACATACTACCCACCGCCATACACTCCGCACTCCTCTCCTGTACATACTACCCACCGCCATACACTCCGCACTCCTCTCCTGTACATACCACCCACCGCCATACACTCCGCACTCCTCTCCTGTACATACCACCCACTGCCATACACTCCGCACTCCTCTCCTGTATATACTACCCACCGCCATACACTCCGCACTCCTCTCCTGTACATACCACCCACCGCCATACACTCCGCACTCCTCTCCTGTACATACCACCCACCGCCATACACTCCACACTCCTCTCCTGTACATACTACCCACCGCCATACACTCCGCACTCCTCTCCTGTACATACTACCCACCGCCATACACTCCACACTCCTCTCCTGTACATACTACCCACCGCCATACACTCCGCACTCCTCTCCTGTACATACTACCCACCGCCATACACTCCGCACTCCTCTCCTGTACATACCACCCACCGCCATACACTCCACACTCCTCTCCTGTACATACCACCCACCTCCATACACATCGCACTCCTCTCCTGTACATACTACCCACCGCCATACACTCCGCATTCCTCTCCTGTACATACCACCCACCGCCATACACTCCGCATTCCTCTCCTGTACATACCACCCACCGCCATACACTCACTCCTCTCCTGTACATACTACCCACCGTCATACACTCCGCACTCCTCTCCTGTACATACTACCCACCGCCATACACTCCACACTCCTCTCCCTGTACATTCTAGTCCACCCTAACAGATTGGTCAGAAAACCTTTACTTTTCTTTCAGAATCCACATTTTCTATGGGACCCTATACTACAAAATCCTCCCACCAATGCGGGTCATTGATTGCACACAAGATTTTTTGATTTGCACACACAAAAAAGTATTTTTCCTAACAAATTCAACCAAGACCATGTTGCAAAAATGAACACACCCCAATGAAAGTCTTACATTTTAGACAACAAAATCCTAATGAGCAAGAATTCAACTCCAGGTGAGTGTAATTATTCAATAAACAGGTGTCCAGCAGACAGGTGATTATAAAAGGGTGTTACTTAACAAAGAAAACCCCGCCCATTTCATGCTGTCAGCAATGGCACCACATGGAACAGAAATGTAACAAGGCCTGGGAAAGAAAATATTTTCTTTAAGAAAGGTGAAAGCTACAATAAGATTAGCAAAGCTTTACTTATCAGTCAGAATACTGGAGCAAAAGTGATACAAAAATTTACTAAAGATGGAACTTTAACCATCTCACAGAGACGTCCAGGCCGTCCACAGAATTAACACCTCAACAAGAGCATCTTCTGATGAGAAGGGCTGAAGAAAATCTCCATGCAAGTTCACTGCAGTTGGCTAAAGAAGTAGAAAACCAAACTGGGGTGATTGTTTCCCGTGACACAATACGGCGTACACTGCAGAGGAATGGCATGCATGGGTGTCATAAACAAAGGAAGCCTCCCCTAAAGACCATGCACAAAGAGGCCAGCCTAGAATTTGCCAGGGCCCATGCTGAAAAAGAAGAAGACTACTGGGACTCTGTACTCTGGAGTGATGAGACCAAGATAAATGTTTTTGGAACTGATGGCTTCAGAACTGTATGGCGTCGCAAAGGTGAGGAATACACAGAACAATGCATGGTACCTACTGTGAAATACGATGGTGGCAGTGTCCTTCTGCGGGGCTGCATGAGTGCTGCTGGTGCCAGGGAGCTGCATTTCACTGATGGTATCATGAATTCACAGATGTACTGCTCTATATTGAAAGAGAAGATGCTACCATCACTCCGTGCCCTTGGTCGTCGTGCACTTTTCCACCATGACAATGATCCAAAAGACACATCTAAGGTCACTGTTGCATTTCTGAAGAACAGGGTGAAAGGGATTCAGTGGCCAAGTATGTTTCCTGATCTGAACCCAATCCAACACCTATGGGGGATTCTGAAGAGACAAGCTGAGCATCGCTCTCCATCCAGCACCCAGAATCTAAAAGAGGTTGTCCTTGAGGAATGGAGGTCCTCAAGGACAAAATACTAGATGGAGGAGTTGTTGTGGGGTGGATTCATTTTTGCATCACCTCATTGGAGTAAAACTGAAGATTTTGTCATCTAAGTTACATTATTAACCTTACTTTCATGTAATGAGCCGAACAAATGTTCTATAAATCTCAGTTTTGTCAAAATTTTGGAAATTGTTTGTGTTCATTGAGATATTGATTAAAATCTTACTTTTCAAAAGGGGTGGACTCCTGTATGCTGAGCAGTGTATATAAGACTTTAGCTGCACATTGTATATACTATTCAATTCAGATTCTGCTCTCTCCTGGCTCTCATCCTACCTGTCACAACGATCCTTCAGCGTTACCTATAATGCTACCACCTCCCCCTCACTCCCCCTCTCTGTTGGGGTCACTCAAGGCTCTGTCCTCGGGCCCCTTCTCTTCTCCATCTACACCTCCTCCCTTGGCCAACTCATACACTCTCACGGCTTCAACTACCACCTCTATGCCGATGACACACAAATCTATCTCTCAACTCCCCACCTCACCCCCTCGGTCTCCGCCCGAATCACACACCTACTGAGCGACATATCAGACTGGATGTCGCTCCACTTCCTTAAACTGAACCTCTCCAAAACCGAGTTTCTTGTCTTCCCCCAGCCCGGACCCCACCCCCCATTGACTTCTCCATCACATCCAACAACGCCACCATCAAACCCGCCCCGCAGGCCAGAGTACTTGGTGTCATTCTGGACTCCAACCTATCCTTCCAGCCCCAAGTCCAATCTTTAATTAACTCATGCAGACTCCACCTCCGCAACATGCAGACTCCACCCCCGCAACATGCAGACTCCAACTCCGCAACATGCAGACTCCACCTCCGCAACATGCAGACTCCAACTCCGCAACATGCAGACTCCACCTCCGCAACATGCAGACTCCACCTCCGCAACATCGCCAAAATCCGCACGTTCCTAACCCCAGAAACCACTAAACAGCTCATCCACTCCCTCATCATATCACGACTCGACTACTGCAACTCCCTCCTCACTGACCTGCCTCGCCGCTGGCTATCCCCGCTTCAGTCCATCCTGAATACGGCTGCCCCACTCATTCACCTTTCCAACCGCTCCATCTCCACCACCCCCCTCTGCCAATCCCTCCACTGGCCTCCACTCAGTGTCCTCCACCCCCCTCTGCCAATCCCTCCTCTGGCCTCCATTCAGTGTCCTCCACCCCCCCCCCTGCCAATCCCTCCACTGGCTTCCGATTGCCCAACGGATCAAATTCAAAATCCTAACACTGACGTACAAAGCTGTCCACCATACTGCCCCGAACTACATCACTGACCTAATATCCAAGACCTCCTTCTCCCTAGTTCCCTGGTCTCCTCCTCCCATGCCCGCCTCCAGGACTTCTCCAGGGGGTCACCCATCCTCTGGAACTCCCTGCCCCAACCCATCAGATTATCACATGCTCTCCTCTCCTTTAGGCGCACCCTGAAAACCCATCTCTTCAGGGTAGCCTACCCCACCCCCTGCTAACTTGCCGACCTCCTCCACTCTTCCTACCACTACATCCCCCACAGCTATCTCCTCCTGTGCCACCACCCCCTCCCTCATAGATTGTAAGCTCCAAAGATCAGGGCCCTCTTACCCCTCGTGTTTTGCATTGTATTGGTATTGTTCTGTCACATGTTCTGTCCCCCTTTGTAATGTACAGCGCTGAGCGAACCATTGGCACTTTATAAATACTGAATAATAATAATAATAATAATGACAATTACAATGAATTAATTACAATTACAATATACAATGTCAATTGTATATAATATTCAGTGACTTGTAATTGTCACTATGTAACAATACTGTCAATGACCGTTTGTATGCTGATTTTTTTTAGGTCCTGAAAGCTCCCTTTCTTTGATAGAAGATCGTAAAAGGTCTCTCTTTCGAAAACTGAACAAGTACCTGAGCAGCACAGAGAAGAATGGACCTCTAACCATTTACAGGATGTCACTAAATCATGTGAAGGGTCAGAAGATATGGGAATTTGGAACAACAAAGGCCGATAAGCAAAACAAAGTGATCATGATGGTTGGTGAAACCGGATCTGGTAAAACAACCTTGATTAATACTTTGATCAACTATATCTTTGGTGTGGAATGGAAGGATGATCACCGGATCCAGCTACTTTCCGAGAGTAAAGAGGAGAGTCAAGCTCACAGCCAAACATCGAGTGTCACCATCTACCAGATTAACCAAGAAGATGACTTCCGAATCCCGTACTCCATAACCATCATTGACACTCCAGGGTTCGGAGATACCAGAGGGATAAGCTATGATGAGAAAATCATGCAGAAGATGCGAGAATTTTTTCATAAATGCAAATTTACAGAAATTGATGCGGTTTGTTTTGTGGTCCAGTCTACTTTGGCTCGGTTAACTCCAACCCAGGTGTACATCTATGACAACGTTTTGTCCATTTTTGGAAATGACATCAAGGATAACATAGTTTTCTTCACGACCTTCACAGATGTCCAGAAACCAAACGTTCTCTCCGCAATTATGGAGGCTGACGTTCCCTGTGCGAAATCCACAGATGGGCTTCCTGTGTACTTCAAGGTCAACAACTGCATGCTGTACGCAAACAACTGTCCTGAAGAAGTAGACGATTGGGTCTACATGACTCACGAAATACAGTGGAGGATGGGAATGAAAAGCATTGAGAAATTTCTTTTAGATTTTTTGTCTGGTCTAGCCAGTAAAGATCTAACTTTAACAAAGAAAGTTCTAGCAGAAAGAAATGCGTTGGAGGTATCTTTGGACGGGCTGGTCCAAAAAATGGAAGAAGTGACGTTTAAACAGCACGAACTGGAGCAAACGGAAAGAGCTGTGAATGAACACAAGGCGGAGATTGAAAAGAACGAGCATTTTGAGTTTGAAGTGACAGAAAGTGTAAAAATAAAGGTAGACTCCGACGACTACTCAACCAACTGCCATGAGTGCAACTCTACATGTCACCAGGATTGCCTCGTGTATTTTGACTCCCTGGTTTATTTTTGTGAAATTTTTCATTGGAACAGAACTTGCCGAGTGTGCGGACATCGGTCTAGCACACACTTTTCAGAAACGTCTTACTGGCAAATTATGGTTGAACCCAAAAAGAAAAGTTATTTTGATGTAAAAGTAAAATACGAAGAACAGGAGCACAGGGTGATGACTCCTGCCGACGTCCGCGTAAAATTGAAGGATGACATTAAGAGCGCAAAGTTTGAGGCGCTGAAACTTATTCAGGAGGTTGCCGAGATCCTTGAAAGCCTCCGGGAGATCGCCTTAAGGCCAAACTCCATCTCTGCCGTGGATTACATCCGGCTACTCATCGAAAAATAAAGGAGGGAAGGAAAGAGTGGATTCATGGAGAGAATTAAAATGCTGGAAGAAAACATTAAAAGATTTCATATTATGAGTAATATTCAGTCTCGGGGAGCAGGAGTCAGCTTTGACCACATATTGTCAGAAATTGACAAAGCTTCTGACACCTCTGAATAACGCGGTCCCGTTGTAAACATGGAGGGCCTTGATTATGCCGTACTCCATCTTCTTCCTATCTCTCACCTGCTTTAAAAAAAATATGTATTTGGTTGCTGGGATATACAGTTGCAAGAAAAAGTATGTGAACCCCTTGGGATTACGTGGAGTTTTGCATGAATTGGGCATAAAATGTGCTCTGAACGTCATCCAAGTCACAACAATAGAAGAACACAGTCTGATGAACATAATACTACACAAACATTAGATGTTGCCATGGTTTAATTGCACATAACATGTAAACATTCACAGTGCAGGGAGGAAAAAGTATGTGAGGCCCTAGCTTAATGACTTCTCCCAGAGCTAATTGGAGCCAGGAGTGAGCCAACCTTGACTCCAATCAGTGTGATGATATTGGATGTGTTGCTGACACCTGTTTTGGGTTTACTGGTTTGAAGAAGCACTGTCTGATGTGAACCATGCCTCGCAGAAAAGAGCTCTCAGAAGACCTACCATCAAGAATTGTTGACTTGCATGAAGCTGGAAAGGGTTACAAAAGTATCTCCAAAAGCCTTGATGTTCCTGTGTCCACGGTAAAACAGACTGTCTACAAATGGAGAAAGTTTAGCACTGTTGCTACTCTCCCTAGGCGTGGCCGTCCTGTAAAAATGACTGCAAGAGCACAGCGCAGAATGCTGCATGTTCCATGTTCAGCAGACTGTGTTCTTCTATTGTGACTTAGATGACGTTCAGAGCACATTTTATGCCCAATTCATGCAAAACTCCTCGTAATCCCAAGGGGTTCACATACTTTTTCTTGCAACTGTACAGTAGATGTAAACGGGCGTTATACGTGTTGAAGGCCCCCCACCCCTTTAGGACTGATGGTTTCAGTTGGTCATAAAATAACTTTTTCACACCTCTGGTGAACTAGTTGTCCTCTCTGTCCAAAATGTGCGCCTGGCTGGACCTTGAAAGAAGGTCCACTTTCCTTAAGGTTTAGGAACACTGCTGAATCCTAACCAGGGGTGGACTGACAACTGAAGGGGCCCCTGGGCAATAGGGGATCATGGGGCCCTGGGCAATAGGGGATCATGGGGCCCCCGGGCAATAGGGGATCATGGGGCCCCTGTGTCCTTGCCCAAACTTAAAAAAGCCTATGAAAAAGGTACCAGGGGCATCTCATGGGGCCCCCTACTGACCCCGGGCCCTCGGGCAGTGCCCGAGTTTCCAAATGGTCAGTCCGCCCCTGGTCCTAACCTGCAGAGTCTACATTGAGCCATCCATTTGTTGAGGGGTTGTTCTGTCTCCCACAATTATACAGATCTTTGTATGCCTCACTACACTGGGCTGCCTACACCAGTGGAGAGGTGGGCAGAAGATGTCACAATGTCCACCTTGGCCAATCAGAGGAAGCCTTGTATTCATCCATTCACTCTCCCTCATCCGAACATCTCTTCTCTGTCCCTTCACAGGTAAACTCTGCATCTGTGCCGCTGCTTTTCACATCCAGCTAAAACTGAAACTGACTAATTACTATCAATGTGTCTATGGTATACTATAGTGGTGCACCAAAATGAAAATTCTGGTGCTGAAGCCGAAAATTCGGACAGTTTTTAAATTTATTTTTAAAAAATGTAATTAACGTGGCTGGCAATTTTGCAGGGGGCATTTTTGCACTGAAGTTAATGGGGATGCGATTGCGCATGAAAGTCTATGGGACGCAATTTTGCCTTGAAGTCACTAGGGGACATTTTTGCATTGAAGTCAATAGGGACACGACTCTGCATGAAAGTCTATGAGACGCAATTTTGCATGGAAGTTACTAGGGGTTGTTTTTTTTTTCATGAAAGTCAATAGGGATGCAACTTTGCATAAAAGGCTATGAGATAAAATTTTGCATTGAAGTCAATAGGGGCATTTTTGCATGAAAGTTTATGAGACATGATTTTGCATTGAAGTCACTAGCGGGCGTTTTTGCATTGAAGTCAATGGGGACTTGACTTTGCATGAAAGTCAATGAGACGGAATTTTGCATGGAAGTCACTAGGGGATGTTTTTGTATGAAATTCAATGGGGACATGACTTTGCATGAAAGTCTACGAGACGCAATTTTGCATGGAAGTCACCAGGGGCGTTTTTTTCATGAAAGTCAACAGGGACTCGACTTTGCATAAAATTCTCAGAGACGTGATTTTTCATTGAAGTCACTAAGCAACGTTTTTGCATTGAAGTCAATGGGGACACAGCTTTGCTTGAAAGTCTATGAGACAAGATTTTGCATCGAAGTAACTAGGGGGTGTTTTTGCATGAAATTCTATGAGACATGATTTTGCATTTAAGTCACTAGGGGGCGTTTTTGCACCATTATTGGCACCTTTTTTTCTCTCAGCAAAACGCTGATAACACTATTTTCAGCCGATATGTTTTGGCCGCCAATATATCGATGCATCTCTAGGAAACTCTGCATGTGTGCTGCTGCTTTGTAGCCTTGTCCACAATATTGTGATGTTTATTTATTTTTTTTCTTTATAGTTTTTTTTTCTGCATTGTCTTACCTAAATTAAGATCTGATCCTAATCTTTACAACTCTGCTCTCTTGTCCCTCTTGTAGTCTGATTTGGGTGTGAAAAGTTTGCTCTGCTAGCCATGTGTCTTTTATTAACTCCTGATTTATTAATTGGCAAGTACTACCCTCACCTACCACAGTATAATTCTAGACTACCTTTATGAGGGGGCACATGCTGGGGTGGCATAGGTTGTTTTTCATTTGATAAAGTGGGTTCCTTGGATTAAGTGGGCACTTCTGATCTGCACTTCAGCCATTGCATGAAAAATAAATCCACAGCAAACTACTTTGCAAAACACTGAACAGACTGCAGGTGACCTTGTTTCCCTATTCGGCTCTTTCATGTCTTAGGCCAGCCTTACATGGGTCGTTTTCCAAACGATTTTTCTTTAGAAAATCAGACCTAAGGATAATCGGCCTATTTTTGCTCTGTTAGTGTGGCAATGGCACCGGCCAGAGTTTGTAGTTCCTCCCCATTTCTTTTATCGGGCATGCTGGAAAATTTGTGAAAAACTACCGATTTTCGAAATCATTGGTGGCACTGTCGGGATTACTGAACAAACAATGTTTTTTCATTTGAAAAATCGTTCGCAATTTGACCCATGTATGGACGCTTTACCCAGTCTTCTTCTTAATCCTTCCAATCTGTAACATGCTCTCTCTACCTCTCCTTCTCACAGTTGTGTCTGGTCTCCCTAAACTCACTTTCCTTCTCCTCTCTTCTCCACCCAACAGCATATAGATATATATATATATCACCCTCATCTCTGTCCTCTCCATATTATCGCACTCATCAACGCCTGATCATTGTAAATCCATATACTAATAAAACCCCCAGGATGCTGGGACATGTCCCTTCATGTAAATCACACTTCCATAGTACCTCCCTCGCCCTTCTGCTTCTCCTAACTTCTGGAGATCTACTGTATATCATCTAACCCTGGGCTGCCTTCATTGATCTGTGACCCGATGCTCCCATCATCCCATGCCCTCTGGCAACAGCCGCAGTCCACACAATTTAGTTTCTATTCCTCTTCTTCGCAAAACCAGCTTCCTCTTCTCATGTACTCTTTGGAACTCCTGCTCTGTCTGTAACAAGCTCACCACTGTCCATGAACCTTTTTTTATCAATAACTTTTTCAACCTACTTGTTGTTACTGAAACTTGGCTTCAAGAATCAGACTCTGCTTCTCCTGCTTCCCTCTCCCATGGTGGCCTTCTCTGGACTAACTCTCCCAGACTGAGTGGTCGGAAGGGAGGTGGAGTTGGAATCCTTCTATCCTTACAAAGCACCTTTCAGATTCTTCATTCTCCTCCCTCTCATAATTTGAGGTGCATTGTATTTGTCTACGTTCTCCAATCTCTTTAAGAATTGCTGTAGTCCCCCGCCCCTCTGGATCGGTATCAACCTTCCTTGATGACTTCTCTGCCAGGCTACCCGACTTTCTCTCTTCTGAAATTTCCCTAATTATTCGCTGTGACTTCAACATCCCTGTTAATACTGAAACTCCTGCTACCTCTAAACTTCTCAGTCTAACCTCCTCTTTTGGCCTGAAGCAATGGATACACTCTTCTGCTCACTCTGATGGCAACACCCTTGTGTTCTCCTACCTATGCACTTTGTGCAACCTCTCCAACAGTCCTTTTCCTCTCTATGATCACCACATTATTAGTTTCGCTGTCTCCCTGTCTTCCACCTCCTCTCCTTCCAACCACCTAACATTCACCCATAGAACCCTGCGCCACCTCGACCCTTCTCTTCTCTGCTGTGCTACTAACTACCTCCATGACAAAATCTCATCCCTGTCCTGCCCCAACCTAGCTACTTCTGTCTACAACTGTGCAATGTCATCCTCCCTGGATGAGCTTGACCCCCCCCCCCCCACACACACACACACTACACACAAAATCAGGCCCCGCCCCCCACAACCTTGGCAGACGATACTGGAAATCTCAAAACGATCTTGACCGTCTTTGGCGTAAGACTCATTTTCAGAAAGACTTCAACCAATATACATCTGCCCTCCAAAAATACATTTCCTGACTCCACATCACCAAGCAGACCTATTTTATCACTCTCAATAACACCGTCTCATCCAGTTCCCATCAACTCTCTACCCGTTCCTCTACTGCTTCCACTTACTACATCATTCCTCCACTGCTTCCACCTACTACATCATTCCTTCACTGCTTCTACCTACTACATCATTCCTTCACTGCTTCTACCTACTACATCATTCCTCCACTGCTTCCACCTACTACATCATTCCTTCACTGCTTCTACCTACTACATCATTCCTCCACTGCTTCCACCTACTACATCATTCCTCCACTGCTTCCAGTTACTACATCATTCCTCCACTGCTTCCACCTACTATATAATTCCTCTACTGCTTCCACTTACTACATCGTTCCTCCACTGCTTCCACCTACTACATCGTTCCTCCACTGCTTCCACCTACTACATCATTCCTCCACTGCTTCCAGTTACTACATCATTCCTCCACTGCTTCCACCTACTACATAATTCCTCTACTGCTTCCATCTACTACATCGTTCCTCCACTGCTTCCACTTACTACATTGTTCCTCCACTGCTTCCACCTACTACATCGTTCCTCCACTGCTTCCACCTACTACAATTGTTCCTCCACTGCTTCCACCTACTACATCGTTCCTCCGCTCTTCCACCTACTACATCGTTCCTCCGCTCTTCCACCTACTACATAGTTCCTCCGCTCTTCCACCTACTACATCATTCCTTCACTGCTTCCACTTACTACATTGTTCCTCCACTGCTTCCACCTACTACATGGTTCCTCCACTGCTTCCACCTACTACATGGTTCCTCCACTGCTTCCACCTACTACATGGTTCCTCCACTGCTTCCACCTACTACATGGTTCCTCCACTGCTTCCACCTACTACATTGTTCCTCCACTGCTTCCCCCTACTACATCATTCCTCCACTGCTGCCACCTACTACATCGTTCCTCCACTGCTTCCATCTATTACATGGTTCCTCCACTGCTTCCACCTACTACATCATTCCTTCGCTGCTTCCACCTACTACATGGTTCCTCCACTGCTTCCACCTACTACATGGTTCCTCCACTGCTTCCCCCTACTACATCGTTCCTCCACTGCTGCCACCTACTACATCGTTCCTCCACTGCTTCCATCTATTACATGGTTCCTCCACTGCTTCCACCTACTACATGGTTCCTCCACTGCTTCCACCTACTACATCGTTCCTCCACTGCTTCCATCTACTACATCATTCCTTCGCTGCTTCCACCTACTACATCACTCACTGCCTAGGAGATCGCCAATCACTTCAAAAATAAGATTGATACAATTCGTGAGGAGATCTCCCCCACGTAACACTCCATGTCTACAGGCACACTCCATACTTCTCTCATTTTTAGTGAAAAAGTCTTCCTCCCCCTTGAAATTTTCCACATTTTGTCATGTTACAACAAAACCGTATTGTATTGGGATTTTATGTGATAGAGCAGGGGTCTCCAAACTTTCTAAACATAGGGCCAGTTTACTGTCCATCAGACTTTTGGGGGTCTGGATTGTGGCCATTGAGAGTAGAAATTGTCCCGGCATTTCCCTTTTGGAGATCCTCGGCAATCACCGGTCGCCGGCAAGTAATCACCGGCCGGGACCCGGTGATTGACAGCCACAAATGGCGGCGCGGGTAGGGCCCCCTACCCGGAGGTGCAAAATCATGTGTGTGTATGTATATATATATATATATATATATATATATATATGTGATTTTGCACACCCGTGCCTCCCTGTAACAGTATTTCTGCTATAGGGCGGTCGGGAAGCGGTTAATTTAGTGGCTTTGTTTACTAACTAGGCTTTGTTTACAATTCGCTGATCTAAAACTCAGATTTATCATGTAGTAAATGTAATGTGATGCTGTGCAGATCTGATTATTACTATGATGTTCTCCTTTTTTCTGTACATTAATTATAATAAAATACATTTTAATGACACAGTAATGGAGCTGATTATGTCTGAGCGACGGCTGGATGACGGGGGCGGTAAAAGACAATGCCTCCGGTCCTTTGAAGAACATCTAAAACAAAGTCTTTTTTTCACTATCAATAGTCAGAAAAGGTTTACATCCTCTCAGATTTTTTTTTTTTTTTTTTTGTAGAATTAGGGAGATTTCCCTTTACTTCCTGTATGAGAGGCGCCACAGGAAATGAAAGAAAATCTCTCCAAAATGAGACAGTTGTCACCACTATGAATGTTCCCAGAAGAAGGTTTTACCTCTACTCCTGTTCCAGTGAAAACTCTAAATTTTGGATTTTCCCCTCACTTTTAGTCTCGGATTCAGTGCTCACCAGGACGAATACAGAGGGTGGATCTCCCAAGTGGGGGTACAGATAACAATAAAAAACTAACAGGGGGTGCAATCCCTTCCCAAGAAGCAAGAAGAGACATTGCCAGACACAGTAGAGGTCCCAGGTTTGGACCCAGGCCCTGACAACCAGAGTTGGAAGTCTCTCTTTGGCTTGGGTATCATAAAAATATGGGCTTTTAGAAAATCAGGAGAGAGTGTTTTTTGTGGTTTTGACCTCGCTGAACATTGCAACCAGATAGGGTATAAACACGTCTAAAGGTTTCTATTATGAAATAAAGCAGAAAACCATCTGCTCTTCGCCATTTGCCAGCTCTCAGGACGCCAAATTTCAAGCTGATATCACTTCCAAAGAGGCAATATTTGCCTCTAAAAGGTTTGAGAGATCAGCAGGCGATTGAGGTAGGTGGATTTGCTCAAAAATGCTTCAGCGTGTGCTTGGTTGGGTACGGATGAAGAGAAATAAAGTGTCAGGAATGGATTCACCACTGGTGGTGGGACTCACCTGCCGTGTGGGCTGCAGTACCAGGGCTGGCCAGCGGGTGCTCTCAGCAGCCAGAAGCTCACTCCTGCAATCAAGCCATCACCTGAGGATGATTGCAGGAGGTGTATTTAAGGAATGGCCAGGCCTGCAGTCAGTGCCTTGGTGTATTGTTCCCATGAGCCCCTGTACCTGAACCGGATCCTGTCTGCTTCCTGCCTTATCCTGACTCTGCTTGAACTCTGCCTGCACCGATCTCGGCTACTCCTGACCAATCTTCTGCCTACTCCTTGTACCTTGTCTGCCCGTTAGCTACCGACCCGGCCCGCCTGACTACGTTGTGCTCCATATATATATATATATATATCAGGTTTGGGTTTGTTTCACCTTGTTGTATGTATTTGTGTTAGCTTTGGGTTTGGTTTGTTGCACTGCGTTTATGTTTGTGTTGTCCTTAATAAATTATCTTGTTTACACGCTATACCCGAAGTCTGCGTTTCCCTGTGTCGGTCCACACACCTCTGGTCATTCCCGGAGCCCTGACAAAGTTTTGCAAGCTGCATTTTAAATTCTGCTACTATTAATGATGTGTTACAAGTGACTGGGCTGCATCTTGTTTTTGTGTTTAATCGGGGTGTGCATGCATGTGCATGCGTGTGTATGCGTGTGAAACATTTCAGCTTATTGGCAATGGGTGAGGCAGCTTTATTACCTTTACCATAAAATCAGTGTTTTGACTGTTGTTTTTGTTCAGCCATATCAGTTAAAGCTATACAAAAGGTCTCTGTATGACTTTGTCCATGGCTCCTAGATTAGCATTGTTTGCATAGGACTTAAAGGTTCTAGAAGCTAGAGATAAGTCTTGTGATAAGGGTTTTACGCTCTTTCTTCCTTTCAGAGGAAAGTTGAAGGATTTGACCTCTGAGAACTGCCTTATATGCTTCCACACAGTATTATTATTATTATTATTATATAGTATTTATATAGCGCCAAAGGGTGTGCTCAGCGCTGTACAATAGCAAGGGGGACAGAACATGAGACAATACAGTAACAATACAATACACGAGGGGTGCGAGGGCCCTGCTCTTTCGAGCTTACAATCTAGGAGGGAGGGGAAGGTGGTACAGGAGGAAATGGCTGTGGGGGATGGAGTGGTGGGAGGAGTGGAGGAGGTCAGCTGTTAGGTGAGGGTGGGGTAGGCTTCCCTGGAGAGGTGGGTCTTCAGGGTGCGCCTGAAGGAGAGGAGGGTAGGTGACAGTCTGATGGATTTGGGTAGGGAATTCCAGAGGATGGGGGAGGTCCTGGAGAAATCCTGCAATCGGGCGTGGGAGGAGGAGACCAGGGAGCTAGAGAGTAGGAGGTCCTGTGAGGAGCGAAGGGCACGGGTAGGGTAGTATTTGGGTATCAGGTAAGTTAGGTAGTTTGGGGAGGCGTTGTGAATGGCTTTGTAGGTCAGGGTAAGCAGTTTGAATTTGATGCACTGGGTAATCGGGAGCCAGTGAAGGGATTGGCAGAGGGGGGAGGCAGATGTGGATCGGTTGGTGAGGTGGATGAGTCTAGCCGCTGAGTTCAGGATTGACTGGAGAGGGGATAGCGTTCGTTTCGGTAGGCCGGTGAGAAGAGAGTTGCAGTAGTCCAGGCGTGAGATGATGAGGGAGTGTACGAGTAGATTGGTAGTGTCCGGGGTGAGGAATGTACGTATCTTGGAGATGTTGCAAAGGTGGAGCCTACAAGATCTTGATAGCAGTTGGATGTGGGGTAGGAAGGAGAGGTGGGAGTCCATGGTGACACCTAGGACTTTGGCGTGTGGGGTGGGAGAGATGGTGGCATTGTTAGTAGTGATGGAGAGGATGGGGGGGGGGGCGGAGAGTGAGGGGGTGAGGTGGGGGGTGGAGAGGTAAATTTGGGTGTCGTCGGCATAGAGGTGGTAATTGAAGCCGTGGGAGTGAATAAGTTTGCCAAGGGAGGAGATGTAGATGGGGAAGAGGAGAGGGCTGAGGACAGAGCCTTGGGGGACTCCGACAGAGAGGGGGAGGGATGGGGAGGTGGTAGTGTTGTAGGTGACGCTGAAGGAGCATTGGAAAAGGTAGGAGGAGAACCAGGAGAGAGCAGCGTCTCTGATGCCGAGGGAGTGCAGTTTAGCAAGTAGGAGAGGGTGGTCAACAGTGTCGAAGGCCGCGGAGAGGTCGAGGAGCAGGAGGATAGAATAGTGGCCATTGGCTTTGGCGGTTAGGAGGTAGTTGGTGATTTTAAGTAGGGCGGTTTCGGTGGAGTGCAGGGGATGGAAGCCAGATTGTAGTGGGTCAAGGAGGTTGTTATCAGTGAGGTGGGCGCTTAGGCAATTGTAGGCCAGGTGCTCAAGGAGCTTGGAAGTGAAAGGCAGCAGGGAGATGGGTCTAAGGTTGTTAAGGTTAGTGGGGTGAAAGGAGGGTTTTTTGAGTATGGGGGTGATGTGCGCATACTTTAGGGGGGAGGGGAAGGTGCCAGTGGAGAGGGAGAGATTGAAGATGTGGGTGAGGGAGAGAATGATGGAGGGGGGGGGGTGACTGGAGGAGCTGTGAGGGGATAGGGTCCAGGGGGCAGGTGGTGAGGCGTGCTTCAGTGAAGACCTTAGAGACCTCCTCAGGGGTAGCTGGGCTGAAGGAGCGGAGAAGAGCTGACGGGGACAGGTGGAGAGGGTGTTGATAAGGGTAACGAAATAGGCTTGCTTGGCGGTGTGGAGGGAGGTGGTGTAGGCGAAGTAGTAGGAGAACCTACTGAATTGTTGTTGAGGATAAAAAGAATCATTAGATTTGTCTTGGAAAAAGTGTATGGAGTTTTTGGACGCTAATATCAAAGGACTGTTAGGATGCAGTGGTGGAGATATTAGGTAAGAAACTCTGGTGCTCAAAGATGTGGTCTATTCTGGAACAAAACATGCGGGGAGATGAATAATTCTTCAAGGCGAAGCTTGGGGTTTGAGTGTAAGCAAATGACAAGAGATCAAAACAAAAATGAAACGAGCGCTGGACAAAGCACAAAAAGCGACTAGCATGAAAGGCAAACACCAAAAGCCTCCAAAATATGAATATGAACAGAACATGCAGCGCTACATGTTCTGTTCATATTCAAATGACAAGAGATCATGACCAGGTTGTGGTCGGACCAAGGGACTGTTAGGATGCAGCGGTGGAGATGTTAGGTAGGAAACCCAGAATGGTCTGATCTGGAACGATACCTGTGGGGAGATGAATATTTTGTGAAATCTTTGGATAATTGGATGGAGGTCTTTTCAAGCAAATGACAAGAGATCATGACCGGGTTGTGGTCGGACCAAGGAACTGTTAGGATGCAGCAGTGGAGATGTTAGGTAAGAAATTCTTGTGCTCAAATAAGTGGTCTATTCTGGAATGAGACCTGTGGGGAGATGAATAATTCTTCAAGGCGAAGCTTGGGGTTTGAGTGTAAGAAAATGACAAGAGATCATGACCAGGTTGTGGTCGGATCAAGGGACTGTTAGGATGCAGCGGTGAAGATATTAGGTAGGAAACCCAGAATGGTCTATTCTGGAACGAGACCTGTGGGGAGATGAATATTTTGTGAAATCTTTGGATAATTGGATGGAGGTCTTTTCAAGCAAATGACAAGAGATCATGACCAGGTTGTGGTCGTACCAAGGGGCTGTTAGGATGCAGTGGTGGAGATGTTAGGTAAGAAACTCTGGTGCTCAAAGAAATGGTCTATTCTGGAATGAGACCTGTGGGGAGATGAATAATTATTCAAAGAGAAGCCTGGGGTTTGAGTGTAAGCAAATGACAAGAGATCATGACCGGGTTGTAGCCGGATCAAGGGACTGTTAGGATGCACCGGTGGAGATATTAGTTTGGAAACCCAGAATGGTCTATTCTGGAAGGAGACCTGTGGGGAGATGAATATTTTGTAAAATCTTTGGATAAATGGATGGAGGTCATTCCATGCGTCCAATAAAGTTTTCTGGGTTAGCATTCGATTGAATATTAATGCATCTGTGGTCCCTTAGTAGGGGCAAAGTGGAACTGCACTCGCTAATGCCTAAACCTTGGGCAGGAGCTGTGGTCATGTGAAATCAACATTAAGGCAGAATTCCAGACTTAGAAGTGAGCAAAGCACAGTGAACTATTTTTTCATCTGTGGCCAGACTTCTTACACTGTTGACACTAAGCATTTTGGATACAACTTCTGTCAGAGAATATCACTTACCCAGGTATGCAGTATTTTTGAGCCAGTACTATGGACCAATATCCTTATGCTACCACTGGATAGTGATGGGCTGAACACCCCACCGGTTTGGTTCGCAGTAGACAGTTTGACCCTAAAGTTCTACCACGAACATCGAACATAATGCAAGTCTCTGGGACTCGAATTTGTCATTCAAAAGTGCCCATTTTGAAGGCTTATATGCAAGTTATTGGCCATAAAAGGGGGATGGGGACTGCCCTGAGGGACATGATTCAGTGAAATTTTTTTTTAAAAAAGTAGCGTTTTTAAAGGGGCAGTAATTTTTCATTGCTTAAAGTAAAACAAAAATGTAAAAATCCCTTTAAATATCATGCCTGGGGGGTCCCCTTAATTACCTTAAATTACAGAACAGCATGGGGTCCCCCCTTATCTATACCAAACCCTTTAGGTCTGGTAGGAAGGTTAGGAGGGACCCCACTGTAACTTTTCTTTTTTTTTTAAGTGTGTGGGGTTCCCCCTAAAAGCTAAACCAGGCCCTTTAGGCCTGGTAGGACTTTTAAGAGGAACCCACCCCAAAAAAATGGGGGGGGAAGCGTGGGGTCCCCCCTAAATTCCTACCAGACCCTTGATCCAAGCACAGGCCTGGCAGGCCAGGAAAGGGGGGGACAAACAAGTGCCCCTCCCCCCTCCCTGGGCCTTACCAGGTCACGTGCCCTCTGTATTGGGATGGTGTCCCCATGCCAATGAGGACAAGGGCCTCTTCCCCCCCAACCCTGGCCTGTGGTTGTGGGGGTCTGTGGGTGGGGGGCTTATTGGAATCTGGAAGCCTCCTTTAACAAGGGGACCCCCATATCCCAGCCTTCCCCGTGGTAATGAGTATGGGGCAGGGGCGGACTGACCATTTGGAAACTCGGGCACTGCCCGAGGGCCCGGGGTCATTAGGGGGCCCCATGAGATGCCCCTGGTACCTTTTTCATAGGCTTTTTTGAGTTTTGGCAAGGACACAGAGGCCCCATGATCCCCTATTGCCCGGGGGCCCCATGAGTTGTCAGTCCGCCCCTGGTATGGGGTACATGGTACTGCTATTCATTCACAATATATATTTATATATATTGAATATGCCAAAATTGTAGTATTTCAAATATATTTCCTTCCATGTGGGTAAACCTGTAGGAAAATAGGAGAACCAGAACCTTCACTAAATGGAAGAGTGGGATAGATAATAAAGTTGGCAGGGCCCCCACCCAGGACAGGGCCCCTGTGAACAGAGAGGGATTCCCTTCCTGGGAAATGAAAGTGATACTAAAGCTTTGTTTTGTTTTTTGTTTTGTTTTTTTTTTTTTTTATAAAGTGATTTTTTGGTTCAACTGTGGGTGTCGGATTATAACTTTTTTATATAATGATTGAACTGGATGGACTTTTGTCTTTTTTTCAGCCAGACTAACTATGTAACTATGTAAAATGAGAAACATGTCATACTTGCCTGCTCTGTGTTCAGTTTTGCACACAGCTGCCCTGATCCTCTTTTTTTTGGGTCCCCCGCCGGCGCTCTGGCACCTCCCCCTCAAGCAGTGCCCCACAGAAAACTGCTTGCCCTGGGGCACCGCTGCGTTCTCACTCTTGAGCCGCTGCTCTATGTGACACATGAGACACATAGAGCCATGGCTCGTCCCTACCCCCACTCCGCTCTCTCCTCATCGGCTCACTGGCTGTGATTGGGCTCCTGCTGCTGTCTCGGCCAATGAGGTGGGAGAGTCCCCCTACATTGCTGGCTTAGAGGGGGCTAAGGTGAGGATTGGGGGGGGGGGTGCTGCACAAAGGTTTTTTTACCTTCATGAATACAGTGCATGAAAGTAAAAAACCTTCAGCCTTTAGAACCACTTTAATCAGTATTGTAAAAAAAAGTAATTGGGAGCAGAAGAACCACAACAACCAGCATATAACTGCCACGAGTATATAGATGTTCACCAGTATATACATTGCCTGGAGCTGCCCTGAGCTCAGCCAATCAGTCAGGATTACCCTGGATGTGTAGCACTCCTTGTATTCTCTGCTTGTGGACAGATATGAGCTCAGTGTTACTGCCAGAAGTACGGGAAATTCTGCTGGGAAAAGTTCAGAGGAACAGAAAGTGAAAGAAGATGAGGAGTATATAGGAGGGGGGCCAGGAATCTGGAGGAAGCAAACACCACGCAGAGACCATGGCTGGTGCTCCAGGGACGGGTAGGACTACAAGTTGGTATATTTAGGGGGATAATGAGGGGAAATGATGGGAGATTCATGGCCGGTGAAGACTCCTCGGGATTATATACAAAGTAACACAATGGGGAAGACTTTTATTAGTCGCATTGTTGGTGGGAAGAGGGGTTTTCTGTGTATTTGGTTCAATGTGAAAATTGTAACGTTATATCCCGGGAGTTGTTTAATGTCCGAGTCTGAATTTGTCTCTTTATAACTTTATTGTTTTCAAAATTTTACTTTAAAAATTCCTCCACATTTATTCAGGAGGACCGCTGTGTTGTAGGGATGGAATGCGTCCATATTCTCTTTCCTTTCCCTTTTTCTTTCCTTTCCTTTTTTTCTTTTTCTTTCCTTTCCTTTGCTTTTCCATTTTTCTTTTCCTTTCCTTTTCCCTTTTCCTTTCATCTTCCCATTTTCTTTCCATTCCTGTCCTTTTCCTTTTTTCTTTTCCTTTCCTTTTCCCTTTTCATTTTCTCTTTTTCTTTCCTTTCCTGTCCTTTTCCTTTCCTCTGTACCTTTTTTTCTTTTCCTTTCCTTTTCATTTCCCTTTCCTTTCCCCCTCTCCTTTCCTTGTCCCTTTTACTTTCCTTTCCTGTCTGTTTCCCTTTTCCTTTTAGTTTCCTTTCATTTCCTCTTCCCTTTACCTTTTTTCTTTCCTTTCCTTTCCTTTTCCATTTTCCTTTCTTGTCCTTTGCTTTTCCATTTTTCTTTTCCTTTCCTTTGCCCTTTTCCTTTCATTTTCCCTTTTTCTTTCCTTTCCTGTCCTTTTCCTTTTCTTTTCCATTTACCTTTCCTTTTCCCTTTCCCTTTTCCCTCTCCTTTCCTTTCCCTTTCCTTTCCTTTCCTTTTCCATTTACCTTTTTTTCTTTTCCTTTCCTTTTCATTTCCCTTTCATTTTCCCCTCTTCTTTCCTTTCCTTTTCCCTTTTACTTTACTTTCCTGTTTGTTTCACTTTTAGTTTCCTTTCATTTCCTTTTCCCTTTACCTTTTCCATTTTTCTTTCCTGTTCTTTGCTTTTCCATTTTTCCTTTCCTTTCCTTTGCCCTTTCACTTTAATTTTCCCTTTTTTTTCCCTTTCCTGCCCTTTACCTTTTTTTCTTTTCCTTTCCTTTCCTTTTCTTTTCCCTTTTCCTTTCCTTTTCCCCTCTCCTTTCCTTTTCTTTTCACTTTCTCTTTCCTTTTCTGTCCTTTTCCTTTTTTTCCTTTCCCCTTTTCATTTCCCTTTCCTTTCCTGTCCTTTTCCTTTTTTTCCTTTCCCCTTTTCATTTCCCTTTCCTTTCCTGTCCTTTTCCTTTTTTTCCTTTCCTTTCTCCTTTTCATTTCCCTTTCCTTTTCCCCTCTCCTTTCCCTTTCCTTTCCTTTCCTGTTTCCCTTTTTGTTTTCTTTCATTTCCTTTTCCCTTTACCTTTTTTATTTTCCTTTCCTTTTCTTTTCCCTTTTCCTTTCTTTTTTTTCTTTTCCCTTTTCTTTTCCTTTCCCTTTTTTTTCCCTTTTTTCTTTTCCCTTTTACTCTTTTTCTTCTTTTCCCTTTTCCTTTTCTTTTGCTTTCCTTTCCTTTTCCATTTTTCTTTCCTGTCCTTCCCTTTTACTCTTTTTCTTTTCCTTTCCTTTCATTTTCCCTTTTTCTTTCCTTTCCTGTCCTTTCCTTTTTTCCTTTCCATTCGCCTTTTCCCTTTTCCCTTTTTTATTTTATTTTCCTTTCCTTTTCCCCTTTCCTTTCCATTTTCCTTTCCTTTTCCCCTTTCCTTTCTGTTTCCCTTTTCCGTTTCCTTTTTTCTTTTCTTTCATTTTATTTTCCATTTTCCTTTTTTCCTTTCCTTTTCTTTTCCCTTTTCAATTTTTCCTTTTTTTTTTCCTTTCTTTTCCTTTCCTTTCATTTCCCCTTTTCCTTTCCTTTCCTCTTTTCTTTTCCTTTCCTTTCCCATCTTTTCTTTTTCCCATTTTTAATTTTCTTTACATATCCACATTTATATCCTACATTTTTCTAAATGGGCAGAAGCTGACCATTTATAAAGCCTTCCATACAATTCTAACGGTACATCTATGGCATACATTGCACTTGGCTAAATTCTTTTGGCTATTATGTTCCTGTAAGCACCAAGTTTAAACAATATTTTATTATATCCTGTATGCTGTCATTTCACATTCCCATGTATGATGAAGTATGATGAAGTATGATAAAGTATGATAAAGTATGATAAAGTATGATGAAGTATGATGAAGTATGATGAAGTATGATGATGTATGATGATGTATGATGAAGTATGATGATGTATGATGATGTATGATGATGTATGATGAAGTATGATGAAGTATGATGATGTATGATGAAGTATGATGATGTATGATGAAGTATGATGAAGTATGATGATGTATGATGAAGTATGATGATGTATGATGAAGTACCATTGATCTAGTGCAGCGATAGGCAACCTTAAAGAAGTGGAGATTTACCTGGACAAGTCAAAGATCACCGAGCACAGAGTCGCCTCCTTACACCTGATATAAACCTCTAATTGCCGTACTACCATGTTGCAACATATCGCCTCCCCACCACATTTCAAACACACTTGGATCACTTTTCAGAGGAGCGGTAGTGCCTGCTGCACCTGTGAATGAGCCCTTAGTTGCATTTGGCAGCGGCTCCCTTAGAGCTCGTTCACATGTAAAATTGGGGGCTGGTAAAACCATGCAGCTGAATCACTTGGCAAATGTAGCACCTACTTGGTTAGGTAGTATAGGTGTCTGTAGGTAAATTTAGTTGTTTGTTTGGGGGGTCTCTTGCATTCAGGAGTTTTGGTGCGCTTTCTGAAAGCGCACCAAACCTGCAGGATATAATAGACATCTATGGATAAGCACAGCTAACCTGCAGGAAAGCTGCAGGTATACTGCATTGCACCTGCGTTGTGGGGAAACCGCAGCAGATCAGTGTGAAAGCAGCCCTGTACTATTATGCCCAGTGTATGGCTTCACACCCCACATGGAAGAAAAGTATATTTTAAATATATTTTTAAAATATTCTTCCCAAATATATTGACATATAATTAAAATACTACAATTTTGGCCATATTCAATATATTTAAAAATAAATAAATAAATATATATATATACATACACTGTATAATGAAATGCGTTTTAATTACAAAATATCTGAAAAATATTTTTAATAATACATTTTAAATATACTGCTTTTTTTGTTTATAGCGTGAAAAATAAAAAGCGCACAGGTGATCAAATACCACCGAAAGAAAGCTCTATTTGTGTGAAAAAAAGGACGTAAAATTCGTTTGGGTGCAGCATTGCATGACCGTGCAATTATCAGTTGAATTAGTGCAGCGCGGAGTAGCAAAAAGAGGCGTGGTCATTAAGGGGGGTAAATCCTCTGGAGCTCAAGTGGTTAAAATGACTTTTTTATATATACATACTGGATGTTGAAATGTGTTTTTATTACAAAATAGATGAAAAATATTTTTTAAAAATACTTTTTCAAATATATTGTGTCTTTAAAAATACATTTAATCTACATTTTCGGAATGCATTTACAAGTATATGTAAAAATATGTTAAAATGACTTTTGTATATGTTAAAAAAAATCTGAAGAATATTTTTAATATTTTTTTAGCATATAAAAAAGTCATTTTAACATATATTTTTACATATATTTGTAAATGCATTCCAAAAATGTAGATTTGTATTTTTAAAGACATACAGTATATTTGAAATGTATTTTTAAAAATAATTTTCATATATTTTGTAATAAAAACGCATTTCTTCAGTGGCTGGACAGTATGTAAAAAGCTTGGTTAGGCTGCAATATAAGAGGTAGAGACAAGGCAGTGATTGTTTAGAAATTATTATTAGAGTGTATTACTTGAGAGACAATCTCCATAAATCTTGTACAGTGGCTGGACAGCGCAGTGTCAGATGGCAATGGGCATCGGCTGAAAGAAAAGGTACATCATAGCCACCCCCTGTCCAGTGGTCTGAGCCCCACTTTTTCAAAGCTCTTTGTGCTGCAGCCCCTCCAGTATAATCTAGCTGAAAGTTCCCAGCCCACGTGACCCCAGAGTGGCAGACTCCCGGACACCTGATTTTTTTTTTTCAGTTTTTACTTGTTAGTTTTGTGTTTATTGATTTCCATATTTATACATTTTTATAGGACTGGTTACTGTCTCTGTGTGCAAGTGTGGAGGAAGAAAATGCGTGTTGCCTGGCTGTGAAGGATTGTAGGGGGACCAAAAAACTTAGCAACTCCTAAGGGGGTAGTTCTACACTTTTGGAAGGCTACTATAGGCTCTGTGGGCTGTGCTTGAATTCTTGGTGGATGCGGTTGCTTTAAGCTGCTAGTGCTGGCCACCTCTCCAGCTTGTACTGCACTACTGGTGCTCTTTACCATGAAATCCTGCAGTGCTGGGGTCTAAAAGGCCAGGATGTACCACACTCAGTGGAGTATTTAGGTTTCGTGCTGCCCTAGGCCAGTGGTCGGCTCGCGAGCCACATGCGGCTCTTTACACACTCTAATGCGGCTCTTCTGTGTGCCGGGCGCCCGCTCCCCTCCCTCCTCTCGGGCAGCCGCCCCAAAAGTCAGGACTCTGCAGCTAGCCCAGCAATGGGCAAACTACGGCCCGGCGGACCTTTTTATCCGGCCCGCGGAGAGTGGCAAACATTGGCTGTCAGGATGTAGGCGGGGCAGCGTGACGAACTCCTCTCCTCTCACAGTCCGCCCTGAAGACCAGAATGGCGCGGGAACATGGCGAGAGGAACGCGCGGAGCAAAGGTAAGTGAATTGACACAATATGGGGAATGAATTACTATAGGGGGGATGAATTACTATATGGGGGATGAATTACTATATGGGGGATGAATTACTATATGGGGGATTAATTACTATGGGGGATGAATTACTATATGGGGGATGAATTACTATGGGGGATGAATTACTATATGGGGGATTAATTACTATGGGGGATGAATTACTATATGGGGGATGAATTACTATGGGGGATGAATTACTATGGGGGATGAATTACTATATGGGGGATGAATTAATATATGGGGGATGAATTACTATGGGGGATGAATTACTATAGGGGGGATGAATTACTATGGGGGATGAATTACTATATGGGGGATGAATTACTATATGGGGGATGAATTACTATATGGGGGATGAATTACTATATGGGGGATGAATTACTATGGGGGATGAATTACTATGGGGGATGAATTACTATATGGGGGATGAATTACTATATGGGGGATGAATTAATATATGGGGGATGAATTACTATATGGGGGATGAATTACTATATGGGGGATGAATTACTATGGGGGATGAATTACTATATGGGGGATGAATTACTATATGGGGGATGAATTACTATGGGGGATGAATTACTATATGGGGGATGAATTACTATATGGGGGATGAATTACTATATGGGGGATGAATTACTATGGGGGATGAATTACTATATGGGGGATGTATTTTCAGTTTTAAAAATGTGGCTCTCAAAATAAATTTCAATCGTGGTTTTGGCGAGATTTGGCTCAGTTGAAAAAAAAGGTTGCCCACCACTGCCCTAGGCAATACAAAAATCGGCAAATCCTCCCCGGCATAGAGAGCCTGACACCAACCAACAGCAGACTCCCCCCACCCTTCCATGGAGAGAGCCTGACAGTGACCAGCAACACCCCTGCACCATCATCCCCCCCACCCGAGAGAGCCTTTCACTAACACCCCCCCCCCCAGCGACAGAGAGAAAGACCTTTTCAGCTCTGGACATCCCTGGGAATGACAGTTGGGCTTTGCATACACCATCAAGCAGCTCACAGACTCTCTCAGATCCCACCTGGTCCCCATGCTGCATATGTCCTTTCTTCCAGGGGGCAGTGCTGCCCCCAGGGGCGGACTGACCGTTTGGAAACTCGGGCACTGCCCGACTGCCCGGGGTCAGTAGGGGGCCCCATGAGATGCCCCTGGTACCTTTTTCATAGGCTTTTTTGAGTTTGGGCAAAGACACAGGGGTCCCATGATCCCCTATTGCCCGGGGGCCCCATGATCCCCTATTGCCCGGGGGCCCCATGAGTTGTCAGTCCGCCCCTGGCTGCCCCCCCTAAAAAATTCCTGCCTTGTTTGCCTTCAAATCCATTCAGGAAAGAAAAACTTTTGAACTAAGAATGATATTTCTATTTGACACAAGAGATAACGGCCTGAATTTGGACCTGGGATTCCTCAGTCATTATCCAACATTTTTATGACTCCCTCTGTTGTTCTCTCCCCCCCCCCCCCACAGTCTTTGCTTTTGCTTCCCTGTGTCTTATCTCTAGGCTAACCCTAGGCTTGTGTTTCTTGCTGCTTTTTTTTTTTTCTCATCCCCCACATCTCTAACATTCTGCTAAAACTTTGTAATACAGTAATAGTACTACTTGGACCTTGAAGAAGGGGACATCCCCCGAAAGCTTGTCCTCAAAATTGTATGTTAGTGCAAATAAAAAAAGTATCACGGACAGTACTCAATTGTTTCTGTCGCGAGTGCACTAATACGGCTACCATCACCTCAAGCGATTTTTTAAAGAAAATTAGTTCGAAATTCAACCCAAGTATGGTCTGTATAATGCCATCAAATGCATCGTTCGTGGAGTCGGGCTTATAAACGCTTAATTTTTTTAATTCAGTGATGGAAGTTTTAAATGAAAATGCCCTCTATTTTTATAAAGCTCTACTGTGTTTCTCACTAATTAAAGTAGAACTATAGGAAAAACTTTTTTTTTTCCATTTTGGATAGAGTAAGGGAAGGTTGTAAGCCCTTGTCAATTTATTATTTATTGCTATTTGTGTCTCATTGTGGAGATTTACTTTCACTTCCTGTCCCAAAGCCAAAACAGGAAGTGAGAGAAAATGCTTGCTAATGAAGGGAATTTCTGTGGGGACCAACAGGTCACCAGAACTTGTGTCCCTGTCAGGGCTCCGGGTATGACCAGAGGTGTGTGGACTGACACAGGGAAACGCAGGCTTCAGATATGGTATAAACAATATGATTTATTAAAGACTAACAATACAAAACGCAGTGCAAAACTAAACATAAACACAGTGCAAACAAACCAAACCACCTACAGATAACAATACATACAATGCAAGAGTCGTCAGGCAGGCCGGGTCAGTAGCAAACGGGCAAACGGAGTACCAGGAACAGGCGGGAGAGTGGTCGGGGTCACAAGCTGGGTTCAGTAACTCACGGGCAGCGCGGTGCAGAGGGTCAGGCAGAGAATGGTCAGGGTCACAAGCCAGGGATCAAACAGGAGAAGTCAGCAGAAGTCAGGATCAGGCAGGGTCTGCAACAAGTCAGGCAGAAACAGGAACAGGAACACAGGATACAAGATACAGGGGCCCATGGAAAAAAACACACCAAGGCCCTGACTGTGAGTCTGGCCATTCCTTAAATACAACCCCTGCAATCAGCTTCAGGTGTTTGGCTGACTGCAGGGGTGAGTCTCTGATTGCTGAGAGCACCCGCTGGCCAGCCCTGGTACTGCAGCCCACAAGGCAGGTGAGCCCCACCATTATTGGCAAGTCCATTCCTGACAGTCCCTTTTGGAAAATGTCCCCTCTTAATTTTCTGTGGAAAACCCAAAATTTGTGTTTTCTTTACTTTCACTTTCGATGATAATGGTAAACAGGACAAGCAGAGAGGGTGAATCTCCCTAACGGGGGCACAGAAAGCAATAAAAACATAATAGCTGTTGTAATCCATCTCCACTCTGTCCAAAACGAACAAAAAAGTTTTGACTTTAGTTCTACTTTAAGTAGGGGACTTTTTAAGTTCATTTTAGCCCACCTCACCATTGCCTGTCTGGTTGTACCCTTTTATAATAGTTTGGTGACTTAATATGGTGGTCATATAAAAATATCATCAATAACTATTTGTATGTTGATTTTTTAGGTATTGAGCACCGCCTTTCTATGGTAGAAAAACATAAAAAATCCCTACGACTAAAAACAAACAAGTCCCTGAGCAGCACAGAGAAGGTTGGACCTCTGACCATTTACCGGATGTCACTGGAGCATGTGAAGCACCAGAAGATATGGGAATTTGGAACAGCAAAAGCCGATAAGAAAAACAAAGTGATCATGATGGTTGGTGAGACCGGATCTGGAAAAACAGCCCTGATTAACAGTATGGTCAACTTCATCTTTGGTGTGGAGTGGAAGGATGATCATCGGATCCAGTTAGTTGCAGAGAGAAGTGAGAAGAGTCAAGCTCACAGCCAAACATCGAGCGTCACCATCTACCAGATCAACAATGAAGATTACTTTCAAATCCCGTACACCTTAACCATCATTGACACTCCGGGGTTTGGAGACACCAAGAAAATAAATCACGATGAGAAAATAATGCGGAAGATACGAGAATTTGTTCATAAATGCAGATTTACAGAAATTGATGCCATTTGTTTTGTGGTTCAGTCTACTTTGGCTGGGTTAACTTCAACACAACGGTACATCTATAACAACATTTTATCCATTTTTGGGAATGACATCAAGGATAATATAGTCTTCTTCACTACCTTCGCCGATGTGCAGGAACCAAACGTTCCCTCAGCAATTACTGAGGATGATGTTCTCTGTGCGAAATATGAAGATGGAAAACCTGCGTACTTTAAGGTCAATAACAGCATGGTGTACGCTAAGAACCACTCCGATGAAGAGGACACCTATGTCTACAAGACTTATGAAGAGCAGTGGAAGATGGGAATGGAAAACATTGAAACATTTCTTGTACGCTTTTTACCTGGAATAGTCAGTAAAGATTTCAGTTTAACAAAGAATAATCTAGCAGAAAGAAATCCTTTGGAGGTAACCTTGGATGGACTGCTCCTAAAAATTGAGGAGGTGACCGGGAAACATCATGAACTGGAACAAACCGAGAGAGCTCTGAACGAACACAAGGAGAAGGTTGAAGATAACGAGGATTTTCAATTTAAAGTGCTTGAAACTGTAAAAAGAAAGACAAATTCATCTGTATACTCAACCAACTGCCAGGAGTGCAACTCCACATGTCACCAAGACTGCCTCATGTATTTTGACCCCTCCGTTTGTTCTTGTGAAGTTTTTAGTTTGAAGGACACTTGTAGCGTGTGTGGACATAGCTCCTGCAAGCACGTTTCCGAAGCTTCTTACTGGCAAACTTTTGTTGAACCCAAAACGAAAAGTTATTTTGAAGTAAAAGAAAAATATGAAAGGGAGGAGAACAAGGTGATGACTCCAGCAAATGTTCTCATTAAATTGAAAGATGAAATTAAGAAGTCCAAGGTGGAGATGCTAACACTGATTCAGGAGGTGGCCAAGATCCTAGAAAGTCTCCAGAAGATCGCGTTAAAACCAGACCCAAAGTCTGCCTCAGATTACATCCGTCAACTCATCGAAAAAGAGGAGCAGGAAGAGACGAGTGGATTTGTAGAGAGAATTCAAATGCTGGAAGAATCTATTCAAAATTTTAATATTCAGTCTCAAAGAGCAGGTACCAACTTTAACTACTTATTGTCAGAAACCACAAAAGCTCTCCCCACTGTAGTCTCTTCATTCTTGTAGTAAAACCCTTTTGCTTCTGTCAGGGCTCCGGGAATGACCAGAGGTGTGTGGACTGACACAGGGAAACACAGACTTCAGGTATAGCGTGTAAACAAGATAATTTATTAAGGACAACACAAACATAAACGCAGTGCAACAAACCAAACCCAAAGCTAACACAAATACATACAACAAGGTGAAACAAACCCATACCTAAACTGATATATATATATGTATATATATATGGAGCACAACGTAGTCAGGCGGGCCAGGTCGGTAGCTAACGGCAGACAAGGTACAAGGAGCGAGCGGAAGAGTGGTCAGGAATAGCCGAGGTCAGGGCAGACGGAGTTCGTTCAGAGTCAGGATCAAAGCAGAATCAGGATCAGGCAGGAAGCAGACAGGATTCCGGTACAGGGGCTCATGGGAAACATACACCAAGGCACTGACTGCAGGTCTGGCCATTCCTTAAATACACCTCCTGCAATCAGCCTCAGGTGATGGCTGATTGCAAGAGTGAGCTTCTGGTTACTGAGAGCACCCGCTGGCCAGCCCTGGTACTGCAGCCCACACGGCAGATGAGTCCCACCGCTAATGGTGAGTCCATTCCTGACGGCTTCTAATAACATTGGGCCTACAATTGCCGTTAATTGTAGGCTGCTGGCCTGTTTTCTACTGTCGTATCTCCTACAGTCTCCTCATTCTTAATAAGCCTTTGATAGAAACTCCCTAGACTTTGTATGTAATATAAAGCTTAATCCCAGAGTCAGATGTTTGCAAATTAAATTGGCAATACCTATTTATTTTAATCTTTTCATAAAGCTTAACGGGCAAATTCAAAAATACACAAATCCTTTTCGTAAAATTCTTGGGGGGTGCCTTATTGCTGCATGTAGTGCTGACACAGAGGGGTATGATTTAATTCTTTAAATAAAAAAAATTCAGGAAAAGTGGTGTGGGGCCTTGATATTCTAACCACCAGACCTTTTTTCAGGCATGCAGGTTAGGTGGCCAGGGAAGGTACGGCAGCTTTAGCCCTCCTTTGATATGTTTCTCACTCATTATGATGGGGAATTTTGGTTCAATTTATTATACCTAACCATAACCCGTCGGGTTGTACCCTCACCTAAAATTCAGTGTCTGCTGACTTATAGCGACTATATAAAGATGTTGTTAATAACCGTTTGTATGCTGATTTTGCAGGTACGGAATGCAGCACTTCATCGGTAGAAGATTGTAAAACATCTCTACTACCAAACCTACAAAAGTACCTGAGCAGCTCAGACAAGGCCGGACCTCTGACCATACACAAGATGTCACTGGAGAGTGTGAAGGCCAATAAGAAAAACAAAGTAATCATGATGATTGGTGAAACTGGATCTGGTAAAACAAGACTGATTAATACTATGATCAACTACATCTTTGGTGTGGAGTGGAAGGATGATCACCGGTTCCAAGTAACTGCAGCTCACAACCAAACATCGAGTGTCACCCTCTACCAGATCAACCACGAAAATGGCTTCCGAATCCCGTATTCCATAACCATCATTGACACTCCGGGATTTGGAGACACCAAGGGGATAAACTATGATGAGAAAATCATGCGGAAGATCAGAGAATTTTTTTATAGGTGCAAACTCACAGAAATTGATGCTATTTGCTTTGTGGTCCAGTCATCTTTGACTCGGTTAACTCCAACACAGGCATACGTCTTTGACAACATTTTGTCCATTTTTGGGGATGACATCAGAGAGAATATAGTCTTCTTCACAACCTTCGCTGATGACCAGAAACCAAGCGTTCTCTCAGCAATTATTAAGGCTGAAATTCCCTGTGCAAAATCTGAAGATGGACTTCCTGTGCACTTCAAGGTCAATAACTGCATGCTGTACGCAAACAACCTCCCAAATGAAGTGGACAATCAGGTCTACGTGGCATATGAAGAACAGTGGAAGATGGGAATGGAAAGCATTCAGGAATTTCTTTTACATTTTTTGCCCGGAAAAGCCAGTAAAAAATTAATTTTAACAAGAAATGTTCTAGTAGAAAGAAATGCTTTGGAGTTATCTTTGGAGGGACTTATCCGAAAACTAGAGGAGTTGATGTTTAAACAGCACGAACTGGAGCAAACGGAGAAAGCTCTGAATGAACACAAGGCGGAGATTGAAATGAACGAGCATTTTGAGTTTGAAGTGTGGGGATCTGTAAAAACAAAGGAAAACTCAACCGTATACTCAGCGAACTGCCATCAGTGCAGCTCTACATGCCACCATGATTGCCTCGTGTATTTTGACACCTTTGTCTATTTTTGTGAAGTTTTTAATTTCATTGGAACTTGTCGCATGTGTGGACATGGATCCAGCACACATTTTTCCGAAACGTTTTACTGGCAAACCATTCTTCAACCAATAAAGAAAAGTTTTTTCCTTTTAAAAAAAAGATACGGAGAAGAAGAGAAGAAGGTGATGACGCTAGAAAATGTTCTCATAAAAATGAAGGTTGAAATAAAGAAGGCAGAGGATGAAGCGCTGAAACTGATTCAGGAGGTGGCCGGGATCCTTGAGCTTCTCCAGAAGATTGCTTTAAAGCCAAAGCCGATGTCTGCTGTAGATTACATGCAGCTGCTCATCGAAAAAGAGAAGAGGGAAGGAAAGAGTGGATTCGTGGAGAGAATCAAAATTCTGGAAGAAAACATTAAAAGATATCATACTATCAGTAATATTCAGTTTCAAGGAGCAGGCGTCAGCTTTGACTACAAAGCAGGGAGGAGTCATGCTGGCCAGCCTGGGTTCCAGTCTGATTCAGCAACACATTGGGAAATCCACAAACCCCCAAACTAGTGCTAAACCCTAATGAAGTCTACAGGAGGTGATACTGGTTATTTTTTTCTGGCATTCTTCAATTCTAATCGGCAAGCTATTGTTGAATAAAAAAGTCAATGAGCCTATCGATTAAAAAAAAGCAAATGGATTCCCCATTCTCGCAAGTGAGGTGGATGGAGGAATCTTCCCCACTGTGTTATTGTATTCTGAAAGCAGGAACTCCTCCACTGTCAAAATACACTGGTCAGTGCTGCAGCCGATTGGCTGTAGCTGCTGATCGAGTTAAAATTTTCCAAGGGTCCTAACAGAGAGAAGTCCATCTTTAGATCAACTTCTGTAGAGTGGGAATGGCCATAGATGGATCAAAATTTGGTTGGTCCCTGCAGAACCAGTCGAATTTTGATCCATCTATATAAAGCAGACCTTCACCCTAAATGATACTGTCAGGGCTCCCAGGTATGACCAGAGGTGTGTGACTGATGCAGGGAAACGCAGACTTCAGATATGTGATAAACAATACAATTTATTAACACTAACCATACAAACATAAACGCAGTGCAATACTAAACATAATACAGTGCAAACAAACCAAACCAAACCACCCACAGATAACAGTACATACAAGCAAGCGTCGTCAGGCAGGCCGGGTCAATATCAATTGGGCAGGTAGGTACAGGGGGAGCAAGCAGAGAATGGTCGGGGTCACAGGCCAGGTTCAGCAGGTAGCAAGCAGCATAGTACAGAGGGTCAGACAGAGGGGTGGTCAGGGTCACAAGCCAGGATCAGAGCAGGAGAAGTCAGCAGCAGTTCAGATCAGGGTCAGCAAAGGCACAGAAACAGGATGCAGGACAGATACAGGGCCCAGGACAAACACAACACCAAGGCAGAGTCTGTGGGTCTGGCCATCCCTTAAATACCCCAGCATCATCAGTTCCAGGTGTTAGCTGGCTGAAAGGTTGAGTCTCTGATTGCTGGGAGCACCCGCTGGCCAGCCCTGGTACTGCAGATCAAAAGGCAGGTGAGTCCCACCATTGCTGGCCAGTCCATTCCTAACAGTACCCCCCCCCCCCCAAGGAGCGGCCTCAGGACGCTCCAAACAGTCCTAGCTGGGCAAAATGTTCCACCGCCCGGGTCTGGTAACTGGCGGGATATCAAAGACTGGCACACCGGGCAGGACTCCGGGCAGAGGCACACCGGGCTGGACTCCGGGCAGAGGCACACCGGGCTGGACTCCGGGCAGAGGCACACCGGGCTGGACTCCGGGCAGAGGCACACCGGGCTGGACTCCGGGCAGAGGCACACCGGGCTGGACTCCGGGCAGAGGCACACCGGGCTGGACTCCGGGCAGAGGCACACCGGGCTGGACTCCGGGCAGAGGCACATCGAGCAGAGGCACACCGGGCAGAGGCACATCGGGCAGAGGCACATCGGGCAGAGGCACATCGGGCAGAGGCACACCGGGCAGAGGCACATCGGGCAGAGGCACATCGGGCAGGACTCCGGGCAGAGGCACATCGGGCAGGACTCCGGGCAGAGGCACATCGGGCAGCACTCCGGGCAGAGGCACATCGGGCAGCACTCCGGGCAGAGGCACATCGGGCAGCACTCCGGGCAGAGGCACATCGGTTTACCAGGCGGAGCAGCAGGCACCGGGCCACCAGGCGGAGCAGCAGGCACCGGGCCCCCGGGCGGAGCAGCAGGCACCGGGCCCCCGGGCGGAGCAGCAGGCACCGGGCCCCCGGGCGGAGCAGCAGGCACCGGGCCCCCGGGCGGAGCGGCAGGCACCGGGCCCCCGGGCGGAGCGGCAGGCACCGGGCCCCCGGGCGGAGCGGCAGGCACCGGGCCCCCAGGCGGGGCGACAGGCACCGGGCCCCCAGGCGGGGCGACAGGCATCGGGCCCCCAGGCGGGGCGACAGGCATCGGGCCCCCAGGCGGGGCGACAGGCATCGTGCCCCCAGGCGGGGCGACAGGCATCGGGGCGACAGGCATCGTGCCCCCAGGCGGGGCGACAGGCATCGTGCCCCCAGGCGGGGCGACAGGCATCGTGCCCCCAGGCGGGGCGACAGGCATCGTGCCCCCAGGCGGGGCGACAGGCATCGTGCCCCCAGGCGGGGCGACAGGCATCGTGCCCCCAGGCGGGGCGACAGGCATCGTGCCCCCAGGCGGGGCGGCGGGCGCCGGACCCCCAGGCGGAGCGACAGGTCTCGGGCCCTCAGGCGGAGCGGCGGGCGCCGGACCCCCAGATGGAGCGACAGGTCTCGGGCCCTCAGGCGGAGCGGCGGGCGCCGGACCCCCAGGCGGAGCGACAGGTCTCGGGCCCTCAGGCGGAGCGGCGGGCGCCGGACCCCCAGGAGGAGCGACAGGTCTCGGGCCCTCAGGCGGAGCGGCGGGCGCCGGACCCCCAGATGGAGCGACAGGTCTCGGGCCCTCAGGCGGAGCGGCGGGCGCCGGACCCCCAGGTGGAGCGACAGGTCTCGGGCCCTCAGGCGGAGCGGCGGGCGCCGGACCCCCAGATGGAGCGACAGGTCTCGGGCCCTCAGGCGGAGCGGCGGGCGCCGGACCCCCAGGAGGAGCGACAGGTCTCGGGCCCTCAAGCGGAGCGGCGGGCGCCGGACCCCCAGGCGGAGCGACAGGTCTCGGACCCCCAGATGGAGCGACAGGTCTCGGGCCCATAGGCGGAGCGGCGGGCGCCGGACCCCCAGGAGGAGCGACAGGTCTCGGGCCCTCAGGCGGAGCGGCGGGCGCCGGACCCCCAGATGGAGCGACAGGTCTCGGGCCCTCAGGCGGAGCGGCGGGCGCCGGACCCCCAGATGGAGCGACAGGTCTCGGGCCCTCAGGCGGAGCAACAGGTCTCAGGCCCCCAGGCGGGGCGGCGGGCGCCGGATCCCCAGGCGGAGCGGCGGGCGCTGGACCCCCAAGCAGAGCAACAGGTCTCGGGCCCCCAGGCGGAGCGGCGGGCACCGAGTCACCAGGCACGACAGTGGGCTCCGAGTCAACTGGTATGACCGCAGGCACTGGGTCAGACATTGTATGGTCTGGCTGGACAGCGGGCATCGGGTCACCAGGCATCAGGTCATTTGGCTCGACAGCGGGCACCGCGTCATCTGGCAAGGCAGTGGGCTCCGAGTCAACTGGTATGACCGCGGGCACTGGGTCAGACATTGGATCGTCTGACCGGACAGCGGGCATCGGGTCACCAGGCATCAGGTCATTTGGCTCGACCGCGGGCACCGCGTCATCTGGCAAAGCAGTGGGCTCCGAGTCAACTGGTACGACAGTGAGCACCGGGGCATCAGGTACCGGATTGTCTGGCTCGACAGCGGGCATCGGGTCACCAGGTATGACAGCGGGCACTGGGTCACCAGGCATCAGGTCATTTGGCTTGTCAGCGGGCACCGCGTCATCTGGCAAGGCAGTGGGCACCGGGTCACCAGGCATTGGATCGTCTGGCTCGACAGCGGGCATCGGGTCACCAGGTATGACAGCGGGCACTGGGTCACCAGGCATCAGGTCATTTGGCTTGCCAGCGGGCACCGCGTCATCTGGCAAGGCAGTGGGCACCGGGTCACCAGATATGACAGCGGGCTCTGAGTCAATTGGCACGACAGCGGGCACTGGATCAGGTACCGGATCATCTGGATCAACAGCGGGCATCGAGTCAACTGGCCTAATAGGATCGTCGGGCTGGATCAGTTCATCATGCTGAGTAGCGGCATCAGGCTGAGGAGAGGCTTCAGGCTGAGGAGAGGCTTCAGGCTGAAGAGAGGCATCCGGCTGAAGAGAGGCATCCGGCCGAGTAGAGGCTTCAGGCTGAGTAGAGGCTTCAGGCCGAGTCACGGAAGGCAGGCTCACCGGTTTGGATACTGGCAGGATGGTATTGGTTGGAAAGAATTTTCGCTTTTTTCTGGTTTTAACTACTGGAGCACTGCAAGTAAACGCAGGTCTGCAAACGAATGGAGCAGCTGGAGACAGAGAAAAACTGGAGGATGGAACAGGAGAGGGAGCAGTTGCTACAGAGGGCTTTTTTACAGGGTTAAAGGCAGGATAGGTGCAGCGAGTGGGAACAGGGGACTGACATGCGGTAGATAGCAGGGCAGGAGGAGCTGGTGGGAATGCAGGAATAGAGTTAGAAGCAGGACTGGGTCTTTGTAAGCTGACTGAGGCTGGGTGCAACAAATCTGTCCATGTCTGCAGTATGGGTTGAACAAAGCTGAGCTTACACAAAGCCTGTCTGGTCAATGACTGCACTGCGTTTATACAATCTCTTAGTGTCTGTGGTGAACATGTGGAATAACGCTCCAAAAGGTAACCCACATCATCCTCTAATAACCACACCAGGGACTCTACCTGGTCTGCACTAAATGGTGGCAAAAATTCATCCCTGCATTCGGGGGTACCAGATGAAACCAACTCAGCACAAACCTCAATCAATGGCTGCACCTCAGAGAACACTGTGCCCTGATCTACTAGAACATGAGCGAGCCGTATACATTCTAGCAATTCATCCCGGGGATACTCCTTCAGAGTCTGATAAGCATACTCCCTGTCATCAAACACTAGCAGATATAAATACTCAACCTCATCCAGATCCATCCTTCCCATCAACAAGCCAAGATGGCTTCCCTGTGCAGCCACTTCTGGTCAGGATTGGCCTTGGTGTAATGTCAGGGCTCCCAGGTATGACCAGAGATGTGTGACTGACGCAGGGAAACGCAGACTTCAGATATGTGATAAACAATACAATTTATTAACACTAACCATACAAACATAAACGCAGGGCAATACTAAACATAATACAGTGCAAACAAACCAAACCACCCACCCACAGATAACAGTACATACAAGCAAGCGTCGTCAGGCAGGCCGGGTCAATATCAATTGGGCAGGTAGGTACAGGGGGAGCAAGCAGAGAATGGTCGGGGTCACAGGCCAGGTTCAGCAGGTAGCAAGCAGCATAGTACAGAGGGTCAGGCAGAGGGGTGGTCAGGGTCACAAGCCAGGATCAGAGCAGGAGAAGTCAGCAGCAGTTCAGATCAGGGTCAGCAAAGGCACAGAAACAGGATGCAGGACAGATACAGGGCCCAGGACAAACACAACACCAAGGCAGAGTCTGTGGGTCTGGCCATCCCTTAAATACCCCAGCATCATCAGTTCCAGGTGTTAGCTGGCTGAAAGGTTGAGTCTCTGATTGCTGGGAGCACCCGCTGGCCAGCCCTGGTACTGCAGATCAAAAGGCAGGTGAGTCCCACCATTGCTGGCCAGTCCATTCCTAACAGATACCTTGTGCTGCCATGACTCCTCCCCTTTCCCTCTTATCAATCAACTTTGTTATTTTTAGCTTTTCTTGCCTAGGCAAGATGCTCTTCTGCCCCCTGCGTGTACACAGATGTGCTGCAGGGCTCACACATCTGCACATGCACCCATTTCCCTGACCATTTGCAGAGGCAAACACTGGCAACAGGGAAGTCTGAAGCCTACGCTGTCTAGCCATACATATGGAAACCTCCCTGTTTGTAAGCAGATACATCGACCAGTTCTGCTAGAACCTGAAGGACCGGGCAGTGCCCTGTGGCTTCATCTATGCTTGCACAATAATGGTTACACTGGTGTAAATCTTAAATCTCCACAACAGAGATGGTAAAACAGCATTCTATGTGGGTGATGGATGGTGCTGAAGGCCTAAACCTCTGTTTAGGCATGGTGGTTCCAGGTCAAATCAGATGGCCTTTGTGAGGCCTTTGTGAGGCCTTTGTGAGGCCTCTTATGAACTAGTTCTCCTGTCCTCCAAAGAATGTCCCTTTTTCGTAAGATGCAAGAATACTGCTGAGTCCTGACTTTCAGGTTGGGCTGTTCATTTGTTGGGAGGTTGTTTTGTCTCCCCAATGTGATAAAGTTAAACAGCTGAAGGTGTGAACTGTCAAAAAATTGTCATTATAGAGATGGTAAAACAGCATTCTATGTGCGTGATAGATTGTGCTGAAGGCCCTCAACCTCTGTTTAGGGATGATGGTTCCAGTTTACCTTTGATGGCCTTTATGATGCCTCCTATGAACTAATTGTCCTATCTTCAAAAGAATGTCCCTTTACCGTAAGATGTAAGAAGACTGCTGAGTCCTGACCTCCAGGTTGGGCTATCCATTTGGTGGGAGGTTGTTTTGTCTCCCCAATGTGTTAAAGTTGAACAGTTGAAGGTGTGAATTGCTGTCAAAAGATTGCCAGTATAGAGTAGGTAAAACAGCATTCTTTGTGGGTGAAGGATGGTGCTGAAGGCCTAAACCTCTGTTTAGGCATGGTGGTTCCAGGTCAAATCAGATGGCCTTTGGGATGCTTCTTATGAACTAGTTCTCCTGTCCTCCAAAGAATGTCCCTTTTCCGTAAGATGTAAGAAGACTGCTGAGTCCTGACCTTCAGGTTGGGCTATCCATTTGGTGGGAGGTTGTTTTGTCTCCCCAATGTGTTAAACAGTTGAAGGTGTGAATTGCTGTCAAAAGATTGCCAGTACAGAGATGGTAAAACAGCATTCTATGTGCGTGATAGATGGTGCTGAAGGCCTAAACCTCTGTTTAGGGATGCTGGTTCCAGGTTAACTTAGATGGTCTTTTTGAGGCATCTTATGAATTTGTTTTCCTTTTCTGTAAGATGTAAGATGACTGCCCTTCAGGTTGGGCTATCCATTTGTTGAGAGGTTGTTTTGTCTCCCCAACGTACAGGTCTTTGAATTCCTTATCCCACTGGACTGTGTATACCGAGTTACCTCACTTGGGTTTCGGTGTTGGGTCTTTCAGGTGCACAAACTCCAGTCTATTGCTGGATGTTGAGGAACGCAAGGGTGCAATGTTTGTTAAATATCCTTCCTGAATTTCTCCTTCTGCTTTCTCCTTCTACCAGCTTGTCCCTGCTTAGAACATGAACACTGCAGAACAACTGACTGACTCCCTGTGCTGCTTCTCTCTTTCCCAGTCTAAGCTCTGCTGTACAAGGGATTGCATGAGGCTGATGCCAGGTCAGATTCATATACTTACACTGCTTGCATTTAATGATGTATTAATGAATGCCTTAATTAGCATCTTTTAAACCTGCCTGGAGTTCATCATTGAAGATGTCATCCTTGAATTTTTCGTGAACCACAGGTTTTTTTTGTTATAATTGTTTCTATACCAACATAAAAAAAGTAGCAAATAAAAAAAAGAAATGAACAAATGTCAAAGTTTTCTTCTCACTCTATTGTGTTGCACAGGAAACAGGTTTATTAATTAGTGGCTTTGTTTACTAATTAGGCTTTATTTACAATCTGCTGATCTAAAACTCTGATTTACAGTGAGGAACAGAAGTATTGAACCCCCTGCGATTTTGCAAGTTCTCCCACTTAGAAATCATGGAGGGGTCTGAAATTCACATTGTAGGTGCTTTCCCACTCTGAGAGACAGAATTTAAAAAAAAATTCAGGAAATCCCATTGTATGATTTGTAAAGAATGTATTTGTCTCGCACGGCTGAACAGAAGTATTTGAACCCCTGAGAAACAGCAAGAATTCTGCCTCTCAAAGACCTGTTACTGCGCCTTCAAAAAATCCACCTCTACTCCACTCATTTATCTAACTTAGTAGCCCCTGTCTGAGCTCTTTAAAGACACCTGTCCACCCCACAGTCAGTCAGATGCCAACTACTACCATGGGCAAGACCAAAGAGCTGTCAAAAGAAACCAGAGACAAAATTGTGGACCTCCACAAGGCTGGAAAGGGCTACGGGGCAATTGCCAAGCAGCTTGGTGAACAGTTGGAGCAATTGTTAGAAAATGGAAGAGGCTAAAGACGACTGTCAGTCTCCCTCGGACTGGGGCTCCATGCAAGATGTCACCTCGTGGGGTATCACTGATGATAAGAAAGGTGAGGAATCAGCCCAGAACTACAAGGGAGGAGCTGGTCAATGACATGAAGAGAGCTGGGACCACAGTTTCAAAGGTCACTGTCTGTAGAACACTACGCCGTCATGGTTTCAAATCACGCATTGCACGGAAGGTTCCCCTGCTCAAGTCATCACATGTCCAGGCCCGTCTGAAGTTTGCCAATGACCATCTGGATGATCCAGAGGAGGCATGGGAGAAAGTCATGTGGTCAAATGAGACCAAAGGAGAACTTTTTGGTCTAAACTTCACTCGCCGTGTTTGGAGGAAAAGGAAGGATGAGTTGCATCCCAAGAACACCATCCCTACTGTGAAGCATGGGGGTGGTAACATCATGCTTTGGGGGTGCTTTTCTGCGAAGGGGACAGGACGACTGCACTGTATTAAGGAGAGGATGAATGGGGCCATTTATTGTGAGATTTTCAGCAACAACCTCCTTCCCTCAGGCAGAGCATTGAAGATGGGTCGTGGCTGGGTCTTCCAACATGACAACAACCCGAAGCACACAGCCAGGAGATCCAAGGAGTGGCTCCGTAAGAAGCATATCAAGGTTCTGGAGTGGCCTAGCCAGTCTCCACACCTAAATCCAATAGAACATCTTTGGAGGGAGCTGAAACTCCGTGTTGCTCAGCGACAGCCCCGAAACCTGACAGATCTAGAGGAGATCTATATGGAGGAGTCGGCCAAAATCCCTGTTGCAGTGCAAACCTGGCCAAGGACTACAGGAGACGTCTGACCTCTGTAATTGCAAACAAAGGCTTCTGTACCAAATATTAACACGGATCTTCTCACGGGTTCAAATACTTCTGTTCAGCCGTGCGAGACACATACATTCTTTACAAATCATACAATGTGATCTCCTGAATTCTGTCCTCAGAGTGGGAATCCCCTGCAATGTGAATGTCAGACCCTCCATGATGGAGAAGTGGGAGAACTTGCAGAATCGCAGGGGGTTCAAATACTTCTGTTCCTCACTGTATGTAGTAAATGGAAAGCAATGTTGTTCAGATCTGGTTATTGCTGTAATAATGTTCTCCTACTTTTTTCTGTACATTAACTACAATAAAAGAAATAGTAATGACACAGTAATGGAGCTCATTGTGTCTCATCGATGGCTGGATGATGGGTGCAGAGAAGGACAACATCTCGGGTCCTTTGAAGAATATCTAAAACAAAGACTCTTTTTCATCTTCAATAGATTCTGAAAGAGTTTAAAGACTCAGTTTTTTTTCCCCATTTTTTCCCATATGGAAGAAAAATATATTTGAAATATATTTTAAAAATATTCTTCCAAAATATATTGAAATATATTTGAAAAGCTAAAATTTTTACCATATTCAATATTTCAAAATATATTTCAATATATATATATATATATATATACATATACATATACACACACACTGCATGATGAAATGCGCTTTCTATATATTACATTTTAACAAATATTTTTACATATATTTGTAAATGCATTCCAAAAATGTAGATTTGTATTTTTAAAGACATACAGTATATTTGAAATATAAAGCAGTAAATATACGAGCGCTGGGTAACATCTAAAACAACAAACAGGATAAGCAGCCAGCAAAATAAGAGGGAATACCTGAAATCCTCCAATAATATACAAAATAATCAATAAAATGCAGCGCTAAAGTGTACAGATTAAGATGACGTAAATAAATAAATAAATAAATAAGAGTCTTTAGAAAAAGGTGCAATGTGATAATCGTGGTTCATTAGATAGCTGTTAGGTTTTTATTGATTATGTAGTATATTTGAAACGTATTTTTAAAAATATTGTTCATACATTTTATAATAAAAATGCATTTCAACATAATAGGAGGAGATGGGATGTATATTTATATATATATATATATATATATATATATATATATATAAATATACATCCCATCTCCTTCACTTAACCTCCTCCTTTGCACTTGCACAGTGCATACAATCCACCTCCCACTCTTGACAGAAATATCCTGGACCTTGTCTTCTCCAACCGCTGCGCTCCCCACAACCTCACTAACACCCCCTTCCCTCTCTCTGACCACAACCTGATCACCTTCTCTATCTCCTCGTCCTCCAATGCCTACCCCTCCAAATGTCACACTACTACCAGCCGTAACCTCCGCAACCTTAACCCTGCCCCCCTCCACTTTGCAGCTGATCAACTCCACGACAGCATCCTCCCCCTGTCCTGCCCCGACTTGGCTATGACCGCCTACAACAATGCGCTGTCAACAGCCCTTGACTCACTAGCGCCTTTAACCACACGAAATATCATACCCTGACCGCTCCAGCCCTGGCAGACTGATCACACCAAAACCCTCAAATTACACAGTCGTGCCCTGGAGCGACTATGGCGCAAAACCAAATCCCAACAAGCCTTCACCCGCTACAAATCTGCCTTCCACACCTACACCTCCTCCCTCCACGCCGCCAAACAAGCCTACTTCCTGACCCTCATCAAGACACTCTCCTCCAATCCTCGCCGACTCTTCTCCACCTTCAACTCTCTACTCTCGCCACCCCCACCTCCACCCAGCACCTCACTCACTGCCCTTGAGATTGCCAATCACTTCAAAAACAATATTGACACAATTCGCAAGGACATTGCCGCAACTCACATGCCCTCTCAACCCGTCCCCTCTCACACAGCTACCCCCTCATCCTCCCTCTCCCTCGACACAATCCGCAGGGACATTGTCGCTGCTCAAACTCCCTCCAATCCCGTCCCCTCTCACTCAGCTACCCCCTCATCACCCCTCTCCCACGGCCCCACCACTGCTCTGACCTCCACTTCCACCCCACCCTTCATTCCTCATACTGAAGCCTCAACACTCCACACCTTTGACCTTACTACCATCGAGGAAGTCTCCAAGGTCCTCTCTGATGCCCTTCCTCACCACCTGCCCCCTCGACCCTATCCCCTCACAACTCCTACGACCCCCCTCCTCCTCCATCCTACGCTCCCTCACCCACATTTTTAATCTCTCCCTCTCCTCCGGCACATTCCCCTCCCCTCTGAAGCATGCACACATCACCCCCATATTTAAAAAGCCCCCCCTGGACCCCAATGACCCAAACAACCTCAGACCCATCTCCCTGCTCCCATTCACATCCAAACTCCTTGAGCGCTTAGTATACACGCGCCTGAGCTCTCACCTCAACGACAACAACCTCCTCGCCCCCCTACAGTCCGGCTTCCGTCCCCTACACTCCACCGAAACTGCCTTACTCAAACTCTCCAACGACCTGCTAACCGCCAAAGCTAATGGCCACTATTCAGTCCTCCTACTCCTCGACCTCTCCGCGGCCTTCGACACAGTCGACCATTCCCTCCTCCTCAATAAACTACACTCCCTCGGCCTCAGAGATTCTGCTCTCTCCTGGCTCTCATCCTACCTGTCACAAAGCTCCTTCAGTGTTACCTATAATGCTACCACCTCCCCCTCACTCCCCCTCTCTGTTGGGGTCCCTCAAGGCTCCCTCCTCGGGCCCCTTCTCTTCTCCATCTACACCTCTTCCCTTGGACAACTCATACACTCTCACGGCTTCAATTATCACCTCTATGCTGACGACACACAAATCTATCTCTCAACCCCCCACCTCACCCCCTCGGTCTCAGCCCGAATCACACACCTACTGAGTGACATATCAGACTGGATGTCGCTCCACTTCCTTAAACTGAACCTCTCCAAAACCCAGTTTCTTGTCTTCCCCCCAGCCCGGACACCACCCCCCATTGACTTCTCCATCACATCCAACAACGCCACCATCAAACCCGCCCCGCAGGCCAGAGTACTTGGTGTCATTCTGGACTCCAACCTATCCTTCCAGCCCCAAGTCCAATCTTTAACAAACTCGTGCAGACTCCACCTCCGCAACATCGCCAAAATACGCGCGTTCCTAACCCCAGAAACCACTAAACAGCTCATCCACTCCCTCATCATATCACGACTCGACTACTGCAACTCCCTCCTCACTGGCCTGCCTCGCCACTGGCTATCCCCACTTCAGTCCATCCTGAATACGGCTGCCAGACTCATTCACCTTGCCAACCGCTCCGTTTCCGCCACCCCCCTCTGCCAATCCCTCCACTGGCCTCCACTCAGTGTCCTCCACCCCCCTCTGCCAATCCCTCCACTGGCTTCCACTCAGTGTCCTCCACCCCCCTCTGCCAATCCCTCCACTGGTCTCCATTCAGTGTCCTCCACCCCCCTCTGCCAATCCCTCCACTGGCTCCACCCCCCTCTGCCAATCCCTCCACTGGCTCCACCCCCCTCTGCCAATCCCTCCACTGGCTTCCGATTGCGCAATGGATCAAATTCAAAATCCTAACACTGACGTACAAAGCTGTCCACCATACTGCCCCGAACTACATCACTGACCTAATATCCAAGTACCGCCCAACACATACACTCCGCTCCTCACAAGACCTCCTTCTCTCTAGTTCCCTGGTCTCCTCCCATGCCCACCTCCAGGACTTCTCCAGGGTGTCACCCATCCTCTGAAACTCCCTGCCCCAACCCAGCAGACTATCACCTACTCTCCTCTCCTTTAGGCGCACCCTGAAAACCCATCTCTTCAGGGAAGCCTACCCCACCCCCTGCTAACTTGCCGACCTCCTCCACTCTTCCTACCACTCCATCCCCCACAGCTATCTCCTCCTGTGCCACCATCCCCTCCCTCCTAGATTGTAAGCTCCAAAGAGCAGGGCCCTCGATCCCCTCATGTTTTGCATTGTATTGTTATTGTTCTGTCACATGTTCCTTCCCCCTTTGTAATGTTTAGCGCTGAGCGAACTGTTGGCGCTTTATAAATACTGTATAATAATAATATATATATATATATTGAATATGGCCAACATTGTAGTGTTTCAAATATATTTTTCTTCCATGTGGGTTGTTCCATTGAGGAGATTTCCCTTCACTTCCTGTCTGAGAGACACAACATAAAATGAAAGAAAATCTCTTCAAAATAAGATACAGTTGGCACCACTATGAACATTCACTTTGCCTGCCAAGCACACTGTAGTAGAGTGCTAGATAGTTTGGGTCCTCCCCAGTGGTGACCCCCCTCATACCTGGACCCAGTTGACACCGACACACCCGGGACTTTTGAAATGGGCTTTATTACCAGGAAAAGCCCTGTAAGGAAAAGGTTGGTTATACAGTAATACAGCGAAGGACCATACAGAGACGATCTAGGCCAAACAGCACAGTGTGCGAAACAGGCACAAGTGTATACAGAGCAATACCAACTGTGGGGTGTATCTAGAATACAAACCCCTATCTAATAATATCAGAGGCCCTTCCTAAATCACTAGTCAGTATAGCTACAAGTGTGTGGGCTGGGGCAGGTTATACTAGTTGTAAGCCCACAAGGTTCTCGGGCTATGCCAGGAAGTTGGCGGGGTCACATGCCCTACACATGGGGTGTTTTCTGTGCGTTCACTCACCAATGCCCCGGGACGAGGCTGAAGCCGCGTTCAGGTGAAATCAACCTTAAGTCCGCACCTTGACTTGGAGATGAGCTGTGCACCCAGTGCAATGAATGTGTATACTGAGTACCAGTAATGTGGTCCCACTGTGCACCTGCATGGACCTCAGTTAACTTCTTCTTTGCCTCCGTACCATGCGGTGAGGCTCGTGTCTCCATAACGGTTGGCTTTGGTTACTGTGGGAGACTGATCACTGGGGAGGGGGTCAGAGCACCGACCCCTCACTACTGAAGGACACCTCAACCTACCCAGGTACCATGCTTTATGTCAGGCTGCTCTTCACTTTACACCAGTCCTTGGTTACCCATGGCAACTACTCTTGCACTCCTCTTGCCGAGTTAACCCTTGATAGTGGAATTGCTTCATACCCTGAATGTGCTTTAATTGACCCAAATTCCTTTATGTGCCATTGACCTTCATGAACCCTTTTAAAGTAACTTCAGACCAGGCTCAGAAACAGTTTAACAAACTTTATTGAACTTTGTAGCGCAAGTACATAACACGAATATCACAGTCCAGCGCATTCCGTCCCTAACTAACTATTCTGGATTGTGGTTGCCCAGGCATACCTTGGTAAAGTGAGAGTCCATAACTGGTGTAAGTCCATAGTTCTCTGGTACTCTGGTGTCTTCGAGTGGACTACAGGCCCTCCATATCATAGCATTACAGCATCTTTAGAAGGCGGAACTGACAAAGCGGCCGTCTGCAGCAGCCTCTGGTACCTGGCCTTCCTCTCTTATATATGCATCACAGATTGGGTAGGCTGGGTCCAAAAAGCCCCAGAAACAGTGCAGAAATAATATGACCCCTTCCCCTGCCTGGGTTAGCCATACCTAACTATTGTCTGCCAGTGTTGGGGCACATCGGAGAGCTCACTCCCAACAGGGTGTATTTGAAATCCCTGGGAATAAACAGGTAAAAGTCCCCTTTGGCAGACTAACCTTTGTAGGCAGTAACACTTGCAAGAAGAACAAAATGAGGACCTTAAAGTGGTCACCAGGCATCTCACCATCATGGAAATCCTGACGGGTCCAGCAGAGTGGTAGCAATGGTGGAACAGCAACTCAGGAAAAACAGCGACTCTGGAACAATAGGTAACAGTAGCACAGTCTCTGGAAGGCCCGGCAGAGGATCACACTGCAGCTGTAGCATAGGAACAGAAATACGTGGTCTTGGGGTTCTTTAGCAAGCTCACTCCCAGATACAACACCTCAACCACATGGTCTCTCAGCAGCAGATCTTTCCTAGGTTCTCCACACACTCTCTGCCCAACACAGCACACAGTCTTGTGGGCTCGCTGTACCCTTTGTCCTGAGCCCGCTACCCAAGCTCCAGGCAGTTCAGCACTGCAGCAGCCACAGAGACTTCATCCTTTGGGCACTACACAATCCATCCCTAGGAACATGTTGGCAGGTGCAGTCCTATTTATTTGTAGCCTCCAGTGACAGCGCAGGGCGCACTATTTAAACCAACCCCTTGCAATGCTCAAATTGCCGTATGGTCTTGTTCCTGTTGTTCCTGCTCATGCTGTTCCTGTGATTGCCTTGTTGCCGACCTAGCCTGACCCTGATTGCTGTTGACCGTCTCCTGACCTGACCCCTGGCTCGTCTTGACTTCTCTTCTGCCTGTTCCTGATTATTTGACCTCCTGCTGCTGAACCTGGCCTGTGACCCGATTACTCTCTGCCTACTGCTCTGTACCGTTTCGCCTCCGCTGTTACCGACCTGGCCTGCCTGACTTCGCTATCTCTCCACGGTGTCATCCGTCCATCCATCCTGCACGGATCCATCTGCTACTGCCCAGATCTGCTCCGCCCCTTCACAGCAGGCTCTTATCCGCTACGTGCCACTGGCATTTACCTCTACCGAAGCTGGGTGTACTCGGGGGCCGCAACCGGGTCTCAGCCTGCTCCAAGTCCATCCACACCATCAGGGGCTCTGGTGAATAAGCAGACTGAGGCTTAGACTCTGCGCCCTGGAGAATCCCGGCCTGTGGATCTCTAGAGTCACCGCCAGTCGGTACCTGACCAGCTCCATGTCTGGTGGAGAGATAGAGATCTCTGCAGGGCTTGACTGCCAGTTTGACTGGAGGAGAACACATAAATGGAAGATGGAGGAAGCTTGCCATCCCTAACCTTCCCTTAGTATGTCCTGTGGCTTGGTTCAGGATGGTCTAGGTGCCCAAGTTTGAGGAACACCCTATGCGTGGAACCACCTGTGGGACATTCTTTGTAATGTACAGCCCTGGCCAAAAGTTTTGAGAATGACACAAATATTAATTTACCTGCAAGGAAACACATGCAGTCATCACCGCTTTGCACAAAAAGGGATTCCCAGGCAAAGATATTGCTGCTACCAGGACTGCACCTAAATCAACCATTTATCAGATCATCAAGAACTTCAAAGAGGGCAGTTCAATTGTTGTGAAGAAGGCTTTAGGGTGCCCAAGAAAGTCCAACAAGTGCCATGACCGTCTCCTAAAGTTAATTCAGCTGCGAGATCGGAGCATCACCAGTGCAGAGCTTGCTCAGGAATGGCAGCAGACAGTTGTGAGAGCATCTGCACACACAGTGAGGTGAAGACTTTTGGAAGATGGCCTGGTGTCAAGAAGGGCAGCAAAGAAGCCCACAAAAAACATCAGGGACATACTGATATTCTGCAAAAGGTACAGGGATTGGACTGCTGAGGACTGGGGGAAAGTCATTTTCTCTGATGAATCCCCTTTACGATTGTTTGGGGCATCTGGAAAAAACCTTGTCAGGAGAAGAAAAGTTGCCATCATTTCTGTGTCATGCAAACAGTAAAACATCCTGAGACCATTCATGTGTCAGGTTGCTTCTCAGCCAAGGGAGCGGGTTCACTCACAATTTGCCTAAGAACACAGCCATGAATAAAGAATGGTCCAAAAACATCCTCTAAGAGCAACTTCTCCCAACCCTCCAAGAACAGCTTGGTGAGGAACAATGTCTTTTCCAGCATGATGGAGCACCTTGCCATAAGGCACAAAATGATAACTAAGTGGCTTGAGGAACAAAAAATCGAAGTTTTGGATCCATGGCCAGAAAACAACCCAGACCTTAATCCCATTGAGAACTCGTGGTTAATCCTCAAGAGGTGGGTGAACAAAAAAAAACCCCATAAATAGTGACAAACTCCAAGCATTGATTGCAAGAATGGGTTGCTATCAGTCAGGATGTGGCCCAGAAGTTGATTGACAGCATGCCAGGGCGAATTGCAGAGGTCTTGAAAAAGAAGGGTCAAAACTGCAAATATTAACTCTTTGCATAAACTTAATGTAATTGTCATAAAAATCCTTTGACACATATGAAATGCTTGTAATTATACTTCAGTATAAAATATATATAACCTTTTTGTGATATAATAAATTAACAAAATAAATTAAAATTAAGAAATCATAAAATATATACCAAGAAATATAAAATATAAATAAAAATAAAGAATACAAAACTCCCCAAATCCAAAAGTGTCCAATAATAAATCCAAAAATAAGTCCAAAAATAAGTCCAAAAACAGTGTCCAAAATTCCAGTCTTTTTCTCCAAATACGAAAGTTGACCTCTATTTCATCCAAAACGTACCTCAAAAAATTAAATATAAATAATCTAGTGCAATTCAGTTAATTAAAAGAAATCACCCCGTGCAACTTCACACTTCACTTCAAAAATATTTGTGAGAAAAAAAAAAAAAATATATATATATAATTAAATTATTCCAATCTTAATTAATTTTTTATATAGTGCATCTAAACACATCAATCCAAAGTGTACACACTCTGTGATCACTGCAACTCAGTGAATACCACCAACCACCACACAATAGTACTGGATACTATCACCCTCTGTGAGTATTATGAGAGCTCTACAAACATTATGGATCAGTAATCCTCCAAATTCTTCTTTAAGAATATTTTTTCCAGGTCCTCAGAAAGATAAAATGGTCTTAGGAGCAATATTCAAAGCATAGGGATAACATTTATAAGTAACTCACATATTAAAACCAGATTATCAGCTCCAGACATGGTTTCTATCTGTTTCCACCAAACATTTCCTCCACCATGTGGTGATAACCTTAAAAATGGCCGCGGCGACACTTCCGGTCTGCGTACGTGCGTCTTGACGTCACTCCTTTAACGCGTTTCGTCACTTCCGGACTTCATCTGAAAGGATACAGACATCCCACTCGTCGCTCCTTTTATGTCCATGCCTCCTAATGACTCGAGGCTTCTGCCGCCATATTTAAAAAGGGAAAAGACCGCAATCTCCCCTTTTCTATTAATACAGTCCAAATATCGGACCTTACACACATCGGTCCGATCAATATAACACATCCCAAAGATGACATAGGGTTCAATCAGATATTACATATATATCTAGTCTCCCACAATATATCACTAACCTAAACGTTTAATCTTCACTCATATAAGATAATAAGAATTAATAGGAACCTATCCCCACACTGCTCAACTATGTTACATAAAATTGAAAATTAAAATACAATAATGTCATATTACTCGCCCCAAAAAACCTTTTATTATTTAAAAAATCTTAATTCAAATTTCTATATCTATGCTTATATTTAGGTTTTTACTCCCTCTAATGGTTATTCCAAATATTTTTTAGAAGTATATATAAATTCCTCACCAAATTCATTAAATCAATATAATAATTCCAATATATTCCCCATAATCCCATTAAAATAAAATAAAATCCAATACAAATTATCAACTCCCCTTATCCTTAAATCATAAGCATCATACTATGATAAAAGAATATATATCAAAAATATATATATATATAAAATTCTATGTATATAAAATTCTATATAATAAAAATTCCATATAATAAAAAATGTCTTCCTATATATTACATCTTATTTACTTTATATAATTATTTAATTTTTTTTACCTCTACCATGATCACCCTAAAGTATAAATATTAATTTCATTAAAATTAAATAAGCGCCCCTACATTCTATGTATATAAAATTCTATGTATATAAAATTCCATATAATAAAATATAATAAAAATTCCTTCCTTAGGTATACTATATTAATTACATCTTATTTACTTTATATAATTATTTAATTTTTTTATCCTCTACCATGATCACCCTGAAGTGTAAATATTAATTTCATTAAAATTAAATAAACGCCCTTACATATTAATCAAATAAAAATAAATATAAATTAAGTACCAACTCCGACATATTGATCTAATAGAACTAAATAAACACTCCTACTTATTGATTAACCACTTCCTGTCCGGACACTTTTACCCCCTTCCTGACCAGGGCAATTTTCAGCTTTCAGCGCTATCACACTTTGAATGACAATTGCACGGTCATGCAACACTGTACCCAAACTAATTTTTTACCATTTTTTTGAGACAGATAAAGCTTTATTTTGGTGGTATTTATTCACCGCTGGGATTTTTATTTTTTTTGCTACGTAAATGAAAAAATTTTGAACAAGTGTTTTTTTATAAAATTTTGCAAATAAATAATATTTCATCATAAATCTTTGCCAAAATTTATTCCGTTATCTTTTTAGTAAAAAAAAAAAAAAATTAGTTTATAACCAAAAATTATAATTTTTAAACATTTTTTTTTACATTTTTATTTTATTTTTTTATATTATTATTATTATTTTTTTTTTTTACATATTGTCACCCTAGCAGTACAGTGTCACCATGGAGACACTGTACTACTTGTGGGGGGTGATGAAGATTTTTTTTTTTTTTTTTTTACACTGATTGCTTTTACACCCATAGAGGATGTAAAAGCAATCATTTCTCTTTCTCTCTGTGTGCATTCCTGCATTCATTGAGAAGTACTGAGTGAGTTGTGATTGGTCACAGCTTGTCAGATGGTACAAGGCTGTTGTGAATAGCCTTGTACCATGTGACCTCGGTGATCATTCACAGATTTCACACGTAGTAAGCAGTGATGTCAGAAGTGACATCTTGCTTACTACTTTGCATGTCATCACTGATTGGCCAATCAGTGATCACATGATCGGGACCTCATACAGAGGTCCCGTCCGACGATCGGTGTTTCACTGTGTCCGGAGGACACAGCGGGCACCGGATCGCGGTGCTGCGCGCTCCCAGGGAGCGCGCACAAGCAGGGTGCGGGGAGGCCGTTTATAAACGGCCACCCAACCCTGCACTGCCACCGTCCGGCCGTTTATATGCAACGGGGCCGGACGGGAGGTGGTTAAATACAATTAGATTACATTCTCAGCCCATACATAGCTAATACGATCTCATAAAACATTACTTAATCCAAAATCAAAAATCAGAGATAAAACAATTTAAATCTAGCTCTATATTTGGTTTTAGAGCATTCAACCTAAATATCCAAAAAGTTTCATTTTGGGATAATTTTTGAATTTTATTCCCACCTCTCCAATGTCCTGTTACTGTATCGATCCCACAAAACTTTAATAAACTTGGATCTGAATTGTGGTGTTCCTTGAAGTGTCTCGAGACACTATTATCTTTCTTGCCCTTTATAATGTTTCTCACATGTTCCTCCAGTCTTACACATAAATTCCTTTTTGTTCTTCCTATATATTGGAGGTGGCACGGACATTCTAACATACACGTTACATACCGTGTATTACACGTAATGAACTGTTTGATGGGAAAAATTTCCTCTGTTGATTGGGATCTAAATGATGAGACCACCCTATCTTTGATCCCCGTCATTCTGCATATCCTACACTTCTTACATGGGTAAAAACCTTTAAAATCAAACATCTTACAAACTTTTTGTTTCGGTGGAGATATCACCCCTTTTACTAATGTACTTCTTAAATTATTTGTCTTCCTGTAAATAAAGGACGTTTTTTCTGGTAGTATTGTATTTAAAATATTATCTTTTTTTAAAATTGGCCAATGTCTTCTAAATATCTTTTCAATTTCTCTGGACTGACAGTTAAAACCTGATATAAATGCATAATCAATTCCCTTTTTCTTTTCCTCAGTTTTTAATTTTTTCTTAATTTTTCCTTCCCCCAAGTAATTTTGACTTATTTTGAATGTGATATTTTCCAATCTCATTGGATCATATCCTTTGGCGACAAATCTGCTCTTAATAACCTCTGATTGTACAATATAATCTTCCAATCTAGAGCAGTTCCTCATAATTCTTGTAAATTGTCCCTTTGGTATGCCTTGGATCCACCTGGGGTGGTGACAACTACTTACGGGAATGTATCCATTTTTGTCTGTTTCTTTAAAAAAAAGTCTTAAAATATAACTTATTATTCAATTTAAAAATAGTCAGATCTAAGAAATTTACCAATTTAAAATTCAAAAATTATCCCAAAATGAAACTTTTTGGATATTTAGGTTGAATACTCTAAAACCAAGGGGTCTAAATATAGAGCTAGATCTAAATTGTTTTATCTCTGATTTTTGATTTTGGATTAAGTAATGTTTTATGAGATCGTATTAGCTATGTATGGGCTGAGAATGTAATCTAATTGTATTTAATCAATAAGTAGGAGTGTTTATTTAGTTCTACTGGATCAATATGTAGGAGTTGGTACTTAATTTAATTTATATTTATTTTTATTTGATTAATATGTAGGGGCGTTTATTTAATTTTAATGAAATTAATATTTATACTTTAGGGTGATCATGGTAGAGGATAAAAAAAATTAAATAATTATATAAAGTAAATAAGATGTAATTAATATAGTATACCTAAGGAAGGAATTTTTATTATATTTTATTATATGGAATTTTATATACATAGAATTTTATATACATAGAATGTAGGGGCGCTTATTTAATTTTAATGAAATTAATATTTATACTTTAGGGTGATCATGGTAGAGGTAAAAAAAATTAAATAATTATATAAAGTAAATAAGATGTAATATATAGGAAGAAATTTTTTATTATATGGAATTTTTATTATATAGAATTTTATATATATATATTTTTGATATATATTCTTTTATCATAGTATGATGCTTATGATTTAAGGATAAGGGGTGTTGATAATTTGTATTGGATTTTATTTTATTTTAATGGGATTATGGGGAATATATTGGAATTATTATATTGATTTAATGAATTTGGTGGGGAATTTATATATACTTCTAAAAAATATTTGGACTAACCACTAGAGGGAGTAAAAACCTAAATATAAGCATAGATATAGAAATTTGAATTAAGATTTTTTAACCACTTCCAGTCCGGACACTTTCCCCCCCTTCCTGACCAGGGTAATTTTCAGCTTTTTAACGCTATCACACTTTGAATGACAATTGCACGGTCATGCAACACTGTACCCAAATGAATTTTTTACCATTTTTTTGAGACAGATAAAGCTTTATTTTGGTGGTATTTATTCACCGCTGGAATTTTTATTTTTTTTGCTATGTAAATGAAAAAGTCCAAAAATTTTGAAAAAAAGTGTTTTTTTTAATAAAATTTTGCAAATAAATAATATTTCATCATAAATCTTGGCCAAAATTTATTCCGTTATCTTTTTAGTAAAAAAAAAAAAAAATCCAAATGAGTTTATAACCAAAAAGTATAATTTTTAAACATTTTTTTTTACATTTTTATTTTATTTTAATTTTTTTTTTTTACATACTGTCACCCTAGCAGTACAGTGTCACCATGGTGACACTGTACTACTTGTGGGGGGTGATGAAGATTTTTTTTTTTTTTACACTGATTGCTTTTACACCCATATAGGATGTAAAAGCAATCATTTCTCTTTCTCTCTGTCTGCATTCTTGCACTCATTGAGAAGTACTGAGTGAGCTGTGATTGGTCACAGCTTGTCACATGGTACAAGGCTGTTGTGAATAGCCCTGTACCATGTGACCTCTGTGATCATTCACAGATTTCACACGTAGTAAGCAATGATGTCACAAGTGACATCTTGCTTACTACTTTGCATGTGATCACTGATTGGCCAATCAGTGATCACATGATCGGGACCTCGTACAGAGGTCCCGTCCGACGATCGGTGTTTCACTGTGTCCGGAGGACACAGCGGGCACCGGATCACGGTGCTGCGCGCTCCCAAAGAGCGCGCACAAGCAGGGGGCGGGGAGGCCGTTTATAAACGGCCACCCGACCCTGCAGTGCCACCGTCCGGCCGTTTATATGCAACGGCCGGACGGGAAGTGGTTAAATAATAAAAGTTTTTTTGGGGGCGAGTAATATGACATTATTGTATTTTAATTTTCAATTTTATGTAACATAGTTGAGCAGTGTGGGGATAGGTTCCTATTAATTCTTATTATCTTACATGAGTGAAGATTAAACGTTTAGGTTAGTGATATATTGTGGGAGACTAGATATATATGTAATATCTGATTGAACCCTATGTCATCTTTGGGATGTGTTATATTGATCGGACCGATGTGTGTAAGGTCCGATATTTGGACTGTATTAATAGAAAAGGGGAGATTGCGGTCTTTTCCCTTTTTAAATATGGCGGCAGAAGCCTGGAGTCATTAGGAGGCATGGACATAAAAGGAGCGACGAGTGGGATGTCTGTATCCTTTCAGATGAAGTCCGGAAGTGACGAAACGCGTTAAAGGAGTGACGTCAAGACGCACGTACGCAGACCGGAAGTGTCGCCGCGGCCATTTTTAAGGTTATCACCACATGGTTTAGGAAATGTTTGGTGGAAACAGATAGAAACCATGTCTGGAGCTGATAATCTGGTTTTAATATGTGAGTTACTAATAAATGTTATCCCTATGCTTTGAATATTGCTCCTAAGACCATTTTATCTTTCTGAGGACCTGGAAAAATATTCTTAAAGAAGAATTTGGAGGATTACTGATCCATAATGTTTGTAGAGCTCTCATAATACTCACAGAGGGTGATAGTATCCAGTACTATTGTGTGGGGGTTGGTGGTATTCACTGAGTTGCAGTGATCACAGAGTGTGTACACCTTGGATTGATGTGTTTAGATGCACTATATAAAAAATTAATTAAGATTGGAATAATTTAATTATAAATATATATATATATATATATATATATATATATAATTTTTTTTTTTTTTCTCACAAATATTTTTGAAGTGAAGTGTGAAGTTGCACGGGGTGATTTCTTTTAATTATCTGAATTGCACTAGATTATTTATATTTCATTTTTTGAGGTACGTTTTGGTAGAAATAGAGGTCAACTTTCGTATTTGGAGAAAAAGATCGGAATTTTGGACACTGTTTGTCAGGGATCCCCTCGATCCCCGCCGTGATGGTCCCGGCGCAGGCGCAGTGTGCCGCCCTGTGCAGGGACGCGAGCATTAGGTCCGAGCCGGCCGCGGCGTTCGAGTTCGCGCATGCGCAGTAGAAGCCGCGGCCGCCTGCTGGGCACCAATGGCAGCGCAGGGCGGGATATTTAAATGGCCCTGAGCTGTCATTCAGTGCCTTCTGGTCTTACTTGTATCCTGTATCTGCGAACCTGTGAATTGTAAGTTGCTGACCCGGATTGTGCTTTGACCTTGCTGTATTTCTCCTGCCTTGACCCTTGCTTTGCCTGACCTCTCTCTTGAATGCCCCCTATTGGATCTGACCTGCTGTTGCTGACCTGGCGTGTGACCCGACTATTCTCTGCCCGCTGCCTTGTACCGTACCGTCCTCCCTGTTACCGACCCGGCTTGTCTGACCTCGCACCTGCTCAGCCATCCATCCATCCGCCCATCCCTCCCAGTGGGGTCTTCTGACCTCCTTATATCAGGCTCTTCCCCGCGGGAGCCCTCGGCGATTACCACTACCACTAACGGGTTTGCCCAGTAGTCACGACCTGGTCTCGGGGGGCTCCAAGTCCATCCCCACCATCAGGGGCCCTGGTGAACAAGCACCCTGGGACTTAGACTCCGTGCTCTGGGAACGCCTATTTAGTGGAGTGCTAGTGGTACCGCCGGGTGGTCCCTTACACTGTTTTTGGACTTATTTTTGGACTTATTTTTGGATTTATTATTGGACACTTTTGGATTTGGGGAGTTTTGTATTCTTTATTTTTATTTATATTTTATATTTCTTGGTATATATTTTATGATTTCTTAATTTTAATTTATTTTGTTAATTTATTATATCACAAAAAGATTATATATATTTTACATTATATTATTATATATATTTTATATTATATTTATATTTTTATATTTACACTTTCTAGGGTGGAAGGTATTAACTTTTTGAGGTGATAAAAAAAAAGGAGGGTACACATTTAATTAGTTATACTTCAGTATACCGTAGTCACATCTGACAAAAAGATCTAAAAACACGGAAGCAGCAGACTTTGTGAAAATTAATATTTGTGTCATTCTCAAAACGTTTGGCCATGGCTGTACAGGAAGATTGCTGACGGCAATGGTACTGTGTACTTTGAGTGTTCTGTACTGTGATTTTGTACTGTGGAGAAGATATGCTTTTGAATGTGCCTCAACGGTGTATACTCTCCAGAGCTCCAAGAATCAAATGCCAAAGGAAGGCCAGGGGAACCAGAACAGAAGGTAGCCTATGGGTAGCATTTCAGAGATGCAGCCCTCCTCTTTTCCAGTCATTGATTTTGAATGTGGCTGACTGGATGCAGTAAAGCGTTGAAAATGCTTTTGGACTTGACATTCCTATTTCGGGCAACAGGCCTCAGGCCGGGAATATGTGGGAAGGTAGCCCTCAGGCCAAGAGAGTGAGTGACACAGGATGGTAAAGTGTCTACTTAAAGAGAGGTATGCGACCATCCCATATGAAGAAGAATCGGGGTGGGACCCTTGGCGTGAACCACTGTCCAGTCCAGGTCTCTTACAAACATAGAGCACCCCTAAGAACACACAGCAACCCCCCAGTACCCTTGCTTTCCTTAAAGGTCCATGCAGACCTCCTACCTATCCCAAGAGAGGTGGGCAGGCTTAAATACATCTGCAGAGGTGGCCAATAGAAAATCTTACCCTGTTGCTAGGGATGTGTCCAGTCACTTTGCTGCAGTGGCAACCAGTGAGAGTCCTTCCCTCCCCCTTTGCTGTCCATCAAGCAGGAAAGGGAGCAAATAACCTGTGAAGCGAGGGAGTGATACTCTGCAGGGCGGCTTAAAGGGCTGCTGGCCCAACAGGCACTACATAAATGTACCTGAAGTACATCATTAGCTGTTCAGGTCCAACCACAGTGTATTTGAATAGATATTACTAAACTTCTTGCTCGGCACCAGCCGATGGCTGCAGGGGGCAGTTCTATTCTTCACGTTGCCCTACTACACCCCGGGAGCGCGGAGCAGTCCTATCCAAAGGTTACATTTTGTAGAACTTCCAAACTTGGCTTTTCCTAAGCACTGCACCATTGTATCCAACAACGTAATTGAAGACCAGCTCAACCAGTTGTTGGGACACCTGTATTGGATTGTGGGAAGTCCATGTCTCTGCATATAGCTATGTAAGGAGTCATGACTTTACCACTCCAGAGATTGTTTGATAATAATGTTCTCAAGACTTTCTGTTATTTATGATCTATTGATTGACAGATTTTTGATAAAGAACGCATTTACCATACATCACTACTACCATCATTTTACAAGTACATGCGGTCCAAGCCAATTTTTTAGAGTCGCTATATTTTAGAGTTTTGTTTTATTGTGTCCCTATTACAGTAGCAGTATTTAGTAAAATTGTTTTGAAGACTGCACATGTACTCACTAGAATATGGTGATATTTGGAGGATCTTGCTCATGGTGTAGTGCTGTCCAGTGAGTTCAGACCACCCGGGAAATAATGTTTCCATTCTCCGTGGCAATTCTTCTTTCCCTTTCCAGAAAACGGCCTTTGAACACATCTGTCTACATTTTCCCGAGTACCTGAGGCACCATTTCTGACATTCATGCCTCCCTATCTGTAAGGAGCTCATCTCGCTCTCATCCGTACATCTCCAAATGGGAACGTGATCTCACAATTTCCATAGATTTAGAGGACTGGAGCAAGGCCTGGTCCGCTGTAGCCAAATGCTCTTTCAACACCATGGAGGCGGCCTACAAAGTCCTCCACTGGCTGGTACAGAGTCCCGGCTCACATAGCTCACTAGTACACATCATATAGTGATAGATGGTTCAAGGGCTGTGGCCAACATGTAGATGAGATCCATATATGGTGATCCTGCCCCCACCTGGTGTGCTTCTGGTCATGATGGGTCTACAGGCTGCTATCAACCCTGTTTCATATATCCTTCTGCAAGGACCCCCGGAATACACTCCACTGCCCACTCCCTGGCCTCTTCTTCTACCAGCAGAAGTTGGCCTCAATGTAGAGTTATGCACCTTGAGGTCATCACAGAGGACAAGGGGGCGCTCTTTACTTCTGGAGGAAAATAAATTTAAGCTCCAAACACAGAAATGTTTCTTCACAGTGAGAGCTGTGAGAATGTGGAATAGACTCCCTCAAGAGTTGGTTGTGGCCAGCTCAGTGGATTGCTGCAGGAAAGTCCTGGATTCTTTCTTGGATACACAGAATATAACTGGATATAACATTTATAGGTAAAGTTGATCCAGGGAATATCTGATTGCCTCTCGGAGGATCAGGAAGGAATTTTTCTTTTCCCCTGCTGTAGCAAATTGGATCATACTTTGCTAAGGGTTTTTTTTTGCCTTCTTCTGGATCAACTGTGGGTGTAGGAATATAGCTTTTTTTAATGGTTGAACTGGATGGACTTTTGTCTTTTTTCAGCCAGACTAACTATGTAACTATGTACATCCCAGGAACCAACGGGCAGGAGGATGTGAGGATACGTACGTATAACTTTTTTTTTCTTTAATGGTTGAACTGGATGGACTTTTGTCTTATTTCAGCCAGACTAACTATGTAACCTGTTCAAAGCAGCAAAATGCACCATTGTCAGAGCTTGGAAGAAGCCCTTTGTTGGGTTCATGGAGATGAAGAGCATCTTGACCACCCTTATGGTTTATGAGAAAATGACTAGTATAATCCACGACTCCCACTCTAAATTCCTCAAAGTGTGGAACCCATGGTGGTCTTATGCTCTCCCCATTGCCCTCAACTAGCACCTTTTCCTGCTTCTACCTGACTTTGCTTCCTTCTTTCTTCCCTCTTTCTCCCTCTCTCTTCCTCTCTCTTCCTTCCCTTCCCCATCTTTCTTTCCCTTCCACCCCCCTTTTTTCTTTCTCAATTCCCTTATTAGACTGCCTTCCCCCCTACCTAGGAGGGGGAATACCCACCCCCTCCACTTTGTCAAGCCCTGGGTCCTTGCGCCCAGTTGTATGTGGCCACTTCCGGCACTGGCTGCTGGATGCTATTGCCTCCCTATACTTGGGATCTGCCTGAAAAAAGACTTGTTTGTTATCACGTTTTCTTTATTTTTTTTTTAACATGTTCCCTGTGTGGGACTTCTCTGCTCAGTTTGTACTTTGATATTATTACTGAATAAAAATCATTGTACCAGAAGAACTGGGATAGAGAATAGGGTGAGCCTTGGGATACCCAGAACTAGTGCAAGTTGAACTGAGGAGACTCTTCAGTAGCAGGGGCGGACTGACCATTTGGAAACTCGGGCAGTGCCCGAGGGCCCGGGGTCAGTAGGGGGCCCCATGAGATGCCCCTGGTACCTTTTTCATAGGCTTTTTTGAGTTTGGGCAAGGACACAGGGGCCCCATGATCCCCTATTGCCCGGGGGCCCCATGAGTTGTCAGTCCGCCCCTGTTCAGTAGATCAAACTTCTTCCAAGTAGGCCTCTAATATCAGAGTATGTGGACATACAGCTTCAGGGGATCCCACACTGGAAACAGTGAGAAGCTCAGGAACAATCTCTGACAAAAAGAGGACAAAACAGCCACAGTCTCTCCAGGCCTTTACTCACTGTGTACCTGTACTGGATGCCTCCATCCAGTATCACTCAGACCCTGTACCATGAGCCTCCCAGACAGATCCTTTGCAGACCTTGCTCTAGACCAGGGGTGTCAAACTGGTAGCCCTCCAGGTGTTGCGAAACTACAAGTCCCATCATGCCTCTGCCTTTGGGAGTCATGCTTGTAACTGCCAATCTTGCAATGCGTCATGGGACTTGTAGTTTGGCAACAGCTGGAGGGCCGCAAGTTTGACACCCGTGCTCTAGACTGTTCTTCTATCTTTAGGGAATTGGCCTCCCACCTTTCCCTTAGCCAGCGCCGCATTGAGCCACCTGTAGCTTCACTGGATGGTCTAGGAGGGCAGGCAGCCCCTCCAGGCTGTGCCTCTCTTCACCAGGCAAATGACCTTGCTGTTCTAGGCCCAATACTATTTATGCACACTACAGCCCCTTGCTGGTCACTCTCCTGACCAGGGATTGGCTAAAGACAACATAAATATTCAGGCTGCCTATTTGATAACCCAACTCCTATGTTACTGAACAACCCAGAAGGTTCTGGAAGGCAGGGAGGAGCAATCAAATTTGCAGCCCGTGAAACCCAGAGCAGCCAAAAAAGGAAACAACCTGTTCCTCTGGCTACAAAGGAGCTAAATTCAATTTGCCTAATCGAGAAATAACCTAACTAGGAGGGTGCTACACAAGGTTGGCCAGTGGCTGCTCACCAGTCCTGTATAAGTAGAAGCTTTCCATCCCAGCACCAAGCACAAAGGTCTTCCCTCTTTCTCTCTGGTGGTATCTTCAGCATATTGCTCTTTACTGCACAGCAGGCTTCCCACAGTTGAGGTTGTTATCCAAGGCTCAAGGATGGTGACCACTCTGCTTCCCCACTCTGGTGACCACATGGTGACCACTCTGCTTCCCCACTCTGGTGACCACATGGTGACCACTCTGCTTCCCCACTCTGGTGACCACATGGTGACTACTCTGCTTCTCTACTCTGGTGACCACATGCTGACCACTCTGCTTCTCTACTCTGGTGACCACATGCTGACCACTCTGCTTCCCCACTCTGGTGACCACATGGTGACCACTCTGCTTCCCTACTCTGGTGACCACATGGTGACCACTCTGCTTTCAGAAAAAGCTGTCCTTCTCACTGCACACAATAGGGGTTATGGTCTGTATGAGCTCTGGTCTCCCTGCAGGAAAAGAAACCTCTTCCTCCTTCCACCTATGAAAGTCACTCCAGTCCCTCGCCTATAACCACCTGCCCTCCGGAAGAATTGACCCCCCCCCCCCCCCTCGCATGACCATGGCCATTTGTTGCTATTTTTTACTGCGCTACTTTAACTGGCAATTGCTCGGTCATGCAACACTGTACCCATATGACATTTAAATATTATTCTTACACAAATTGAGCGTGCTATTTGAACAACATTGAAGGTTTTTATTATATAAACAATAAAAAATATGAAAAAAACAACTATGTTTTCTATTTTTTGTCATAAAACATATAAAAAAAATTAAAAAACCGCATCTCTTCATAGTGTTCTGCTAAATATGCCTGGTAACAGATATCCCAATAAGTGTATATTGATTCTTTTGCATGAAAGTTATATCATCTACAGAATATGGCATAGATACTGGAATTTCTATTTATTGTTTTTTATGCTTCTAAAGGCGGCAATCAGTGACTTATAGTGGAACTGTGATAGTACGGCGGGCAATCTGACACCAGCTGACACTTTGTGGGAAATGACTAACTGCCACTGACATCTCCAGTGACATTAATACAGTGATCAGTGCTAATACTATACACTGACACTGTACTAATGATTGGGAAGGGGTTAACATTTGGGGCAATCAAAGGGTTAACTGTGTGCCTAATAGTGCTTGGTGCATTCGCTATATTCTGTTTTTACTAAGGGATGTGCTGTTTTTTATTCCCCACTTAGCAGGGCAACAAAAACCGGCACATCCCCACTGACAGGGCAGAGCTCTGTGTTGTTTACATTCCTGTCTTTCTCTCCACCGATCAGTGAGTCCTGTCCAGAAATCATTGGCCAGGATCCGCTGATCGGCTTGTGCTGTAAATCATTACAGCACAGCCAGAGCGGCGGGTGCACATGCGCGTCCCCTACCCAGAAGTGCTGGATCGCGTATCAGGTACGTGATCTGGCACAGGAGAGCTTCTCTGCCGCCGTGCTCCTACGTGAGGTGGTCGGCAAGAGGTTAATATCTCTCTTTTGGGAATTGATGCTTTCCAGCCAGCCTATGATATTGCTCAGTCTCTCCTGCAAACTACATTTCCCACAATCCTCCCTGATATGCTTCAGAGCCTCTCTTGTGATCCGTGTTCCCGGGGCGCCCTCTACTGGATGGAGGCAGAAGTAACACTGGCTGTATCTGTGCAGAAGTCCTTTATGGAGCAGCAAAAGCCAGAGTGAAACTTCTGCTCCTCCTGTGCTGCCATTTTAGTAGTGGGCTTCATCATATTTCAAATTTCATTTCCTAACTAAGCATTTCTCAATATATGTTTTTATGGTTTTATTATAACTTTGGATATAGGACTTGGCTCCCTGACTGATAACCCCAACATCAGCACAGCCCCGCCAGCTACAAATATGTGCCAGGAGCCGCCCTGAGCAAATTCAATCATGGAATAACGACTCTGAGAGTGATTGCAGTGTTTGTGTTGTACTCTTTGTGCTCAATATTTATGGAGAGAGGTGTGAGCGGGGAGTCTCCTCTAAGGAGAGGGAGGTGTGGGATCTTCCCATTGACATAGGTAGACTAGGAAAGTGAAAGAAGAAGATGAGTATATAAGAGTGGAGCCAGGACTGGAGGAAGCAGACACAACGCAGAGACCATGGCTGGTGCTCCAGGGACAGGTAGGACTACATGTTGGTATAATCAGGGGGCATTGTAGGGGGAATCATGGGAGATTCATGGCCGGTGAAGACACCTCCAGACTATATACAACATAACAGAACAGACTCTTTATTAGTCACATTGTTGGAGGAAAGACGGCTTCTCTCTATATTTGGGTGCAATGTGAGAATTGTAACATTTTATATCCCGGATAATGAGAGGTTGTGATGTTGGTGTCCAGTGAATCCGCGATTCTGATTGATTGACCTGTTTATTGATTACATTTATTCAGTAACATTGATACAAATCATTAATTAATTGAAACATCTTCCAGTAGATTTGATTTACGGAATTCTTCATTCGTATTATTATTGATCACTTCGTAACTTTATTGTTTTAAAAATTTTACATTACAAACTCCTACATATTTATTCAGGAAGCGGGGATAGAATGCTCCCTTCTCCTCTCCTCCTCCTCTCCTCCCTTCCCCTCTCCTCTCCTCCTCCTCTCTCCCCCTCTCCTCTCCTCCTCCTCTCTCCTCTCCTCCCTTCCCCTCTCTTCTCCTCTCTTCCCCTCTCTTCTTTTCTCCTCTCCTCTCCTCCCCTCCCTTCCCCTCTCCTCTCTTCTCTTCTCCTCTCCTCTCTTCTCCTCTCCTCCCTTCCCCTCTCTTCTCCTCCCTTCCCCTCTCCTCACCTCCCCTCTCCTCTTCTCTCCTCTCCTCCCCTCCCTTCCCCTCCCCTCCCCTCCCCTCTCTTCTCTTCTCTCCTCTCTTCTCTTCTCTTCTCTTCTCCTCTCCTCCCTTCCCCTCTCCTCCCTTCCCCTCTCCTCTCCTCCCTTCCCTTCCCCTCTCCTCACCTCCCCTCTCCTCTCCTCTCCTCTCCTCTCCTCCCCTCCCTTCCCTTCCCTTCCCCTCCCCTCTCTTCTCTTCTCTTCTCCTCTCCTCCCTTCTCCTCTCCTCCCTTCACTTCCCCTCTCCTCACCTACCCTCTCCTCCCCTTCCCTCTCCTCTCCTCCCTTCCCCTCTCCTCTCCTCCCTTCCCCTCTTCTCTCCTCTCCTCCCTTCCCCTCTACTCTGCTCCCCTCCCTTCCCCTTTCCTCTCCCCCCTTCCCTTCCCGTCTCCTCACCTCTCCTCTCCTTTCCTCACCTCCCCTCTCCTCCTCTTCCCTCTCCTATTCTCTCCTCCCTTCCCCTCTCCTCTCCTCCCCTCCCTTCCACTCTTCTCTCCTCTCTTCTCTTCTCTCTTCTCCTCTCTTCTTCTCTTCTCTCCCCTCTTCCCCTCTCCTCTCCTGTCCTCCCCTCCCCTCTCCTCTCCCCTCCCCTCCCCCACTTCCCTTTTTTTTCTTTGTTCTTTTCCTTTCCCCTCCTTTCCTTTTTTTCTCCCTTTAATCTTCTTTTACTTTCCTTTCTTTTTCTTTTCTTTTCTTTCCTTTTCCATTTCCTTTTCTTTTACTTTATTCCTTTTCCATTTTCTTTTATTTTTTTCCCCTTTTTTTCCTTTTCTTTCATTTTCCCTTTTCTTCTCCTTTCCCCTTTTCTTCCTTTCTTTCCTTTTTTTCCTTTCTTTCTTTTTCCCTTCTGTTTTCTCTTCCTTTCTTTCCTTTCCTTTTCCTTTTTCCTTTCTTCCTTTTGTTTTTCTTTCTTTCCTTTCCTCTTCTTTTTTCTTTTCTTCACTTTTGTTTTCCTTACTTTTTAATTTTCCTTTATTTCCTTTTCTTTCCTTTTTCAATTTCTTTTCCTATCCTTTTTTTCTTTCTTTCCTTTTCCTTCATTTTCCCTTTTCTTCTCCTTTCTCTTTTTCTTTTCTATTCTTTTCTTTCCTTTCCCCCCTTTTCCCCTTTCTTTCCTTTTTCCTTTATTTCTTTTCCTTTCTTTCTTTTTCCCTTCTGCTTTCTTTTCTTCTCTTTTCTTTTCCTCTCTTGTTCTCTTTTCCGTTTCTTTTCCTTTCTTTCCTTTTCTCTTCCTTACTGAACCACAGGCTGGTAATTTAACCCCTCACCTACCGGTCACTGTCACCCCCTTCCTGTCCAGGCCAATTTTCAGCTTTCAGCGTTGTTGCACTTTTAATGACAATTGCGCGGTCATGCAACATTGTACCCAAATTACATTTTTAGCATTTTTTTTCACACAAATAGAACTTTCTTTTGATGGTATTTAAACACCACTGGGGGGTTTTATTTTTTGCTGCATTATAAATGAAGACTTTTGCAAACAGGTAATATATTTCCTTCACTGATGGGCATTGATAGGCAGCACTGATAGGCAGTGATGGGGCGGCACTGGTGGGCAGTGATGAGGAGGCACTGATGGACACTTATGGGCACTGATAGGCAGCAATGATGGGCACTAATAGCCAGCACTGCGGAGCACAGATTGGCAGCATTGATGGGCAGCACTGTTGGACACTTTTGTGGCTGTACTGATAATCAGTGTTTTTAGTGATATACCCCAAGGTTCAGTGTTATTAGTGGGGTACCCCAAGGTTCAGTGTCATTAGTGGTGTGCCCCAAGGTTCAGTGTTATTAGAGGTGTACCCCAAAGTTCAGTGTTCTTACTGGTGTACCCCAAGATTCAGTGTCAGTGGTGTACCCCAAGGTTCAGTGTCATTAGTGGTGTGCCCCAAGGTTCAGTGTCATTAGTGGTGTACCCCAAGGGTCAGTGTTATTAGTGGGGTACCCCAAGGTTCAGTGTTATTAGTGGTGTACCCCAAGGTTCAGTGTCATTAGTGGGGTACCCCAAGGTTCAGTGTTCTTAGAGGTGTGCCCCAAGGTTCAGTGTTATTAGTGGTGTACCCCAAGGTTCAGTGTTATTAGTGGTGTACTCCAAGGTTCAGTGTTATTAGTGGGGTACCCCAAGGTTCAGTGTTATTAGTGGTGTACTCCAAGGTTCAGTGTTATTAGTGGGGTACCCCAAGGTTCAGTGTTCTTAGTGGTGTACTCCAAGGTTCAGTGTTATTAGTGGTGTACCCCAAGGTTCAGTGTCATTAGTGATGTACCCCAAGGTTCAGTGTTCTTAGTGGGGTACCCCAAGGTTCAGTGTCATTAGAGGTGTGCCCCAAGGTTCAGTGTCATTAGTGATGTACCCCAAGGTTCAGTGTTATTAGTGGGGTACCCCAAGGTTCAGTGTCATTAGTGGTGTACTCCAAGGATCAGTGTTATTAGTGGGGTACCCCAAGGTTCAGTGTTATTAGTGGTGTACCCCAAGGTTCAGTGTTATTAGAGGTGTGCCCCAAGGTTCAGTGTCATTAGAGGGGTACCCCAAGGTTCAGTGTCATTAGTGGGGTACCCCAAGGTTCAGTGCCATTAGTGGTGTACCCCAAGGTTCAGTGCTCTTGGTGGTGTACTCCAAGGTTCAGTGTTATTAGTGGTGTACCCCAAGGTTCAGTGCTCTTGGTGGTGTACTCCAAGGTTCAGTGTTATTAGTGGTGTACTCCAAGGTTCAGTGTTATTAGTGGTGTACCCCAAGGTTCAGTGTCATTAGTGGTGTACCCCAAAGTTCAGTGTCATTAGTGGTGTACCCCAAGGTTCAGTGTCATTATGCTGAGAGGAGTGATGATGGGTGGAGTAAGAGGGTTTATCCAGAGAGGAATGATTTGGGGGGTAGATTTAGGGATTTTATGTTGAGAGGTGTGATTTGGGGAGGGGGCAGGATGGAGTGGACAATTTATGCTGATTTGTGCTGGAAGGGGAATTTGGGGTGGGGTATTTGTGCTAAAAGGAAAAAGAATTTGTGCTGGAAGGAGGGGTTGGAGGGGGATTTGTTCTGGGATTGGTAATGGGGGGGGGGATTTGTGCTGGGGGCATATGGATTTGAAGATAATTTGGGGGGATGGGAAGAAGATGTGTGTTGAGATGTGGAATGGGAGATTGTGCTTGGGGGGTTTGGAGGGTGGGATAGGATTTGTTTTGAAAGGTAGGAAGAGAATTTGTGCTGGGAGGTGGGACATTTTGGGGAGCAAAGATTGCACTGGAAAGGGTAAGTGTGCATATTAGTGCTGAATTTGTTTTCGGGGAGGGGGGGGTGTATTTTTTCTGAACAGGTAAAGCATGGGAGAGTATTGCATGCAGGGAGAATTTTACACTCTCCTGACCCCAACACTGTGCATTACACTCCTATACTCTTTTGTTTTGTACTCCTGACTCCTACTATGCTTTGCACACTCCTGTCCCCTGCATTCCCTGCATTACATACTCCTGTCCCCTGCAGTCTGTGCATTACATACTCCTGAACCTTGCACTCTGAGTGTCATGTATTCCTAAACCTGGCACTGACTACAGCACTCTGTACGTTACATACTCCTGATACTTGCATTCAGTGCATTACATACTCCTGTCCCCTGCATTCCGTGCATTACATACACTTGAACCCTGCTCTCTGAGTGTCATGCACTCCTAAACCTGGCACTAACTACAGCACTCTGTACGTTACATACTCCTGTCCCCTGCAGTCCATGCATTACATACTCCTGTCCCCTGCATTCCCTGCATTACATACTCCCATCACCTGCATTCTGTGCATTACATACTCCTGCCCCCCTGCATTCCATGCATTACATACTCCTGTCCCCTGCATTCTGTGCATTACATACTCCTGAACCCTGCTCTCTGAGTGTCATGTACTCCTAAACCTGGCACTAATTACAGCACTCTGTACGTTACATACTCCTGATCCTTGAACACATTACATTACACACCCTGGACCCCTGCACTCTGTGGTATGTATTCCTAAACCTGACTCTCACCCTGTGCGCTGTATACTCCTGACCCCTGCACCCTGAGAGACTCCTGTACTATATACACTATATTGTACATTACATACTTCTCTCCAAAGTCTTCATTGCCTCAACAGTTTCCGGTTGCTAAGCAGTTCCTGACTGTTAATGAAGTTCCTCCTTAAGATAGCCTCAGCCTTCAGTGTGTTCAGAGCCATATGTACTGGAAGGTTTTTTAAGTGATTTTTCTGAGGTTTATATGTCTCTGTGAGACCCTCGCTTTTGGCGCAGAGATCAAAGCATATTTTGTAGGTATAATTTGAGGGTATGTACATCCAAATTGGAGGAAGGGTTTAGGAATTACAGCTCTTAAGAGTAGCGATCCTCCCTTTTTCAAGGTCTTATACCCAAGGGTAACGTGCCTAGCCACCACATCGGGGCATGAACTGAGCACAGCAAACAGGTACTTGCAGTTGGCGGACAGGCAGAGTCGTTCAATGGCAGTCCAGGTCAAAAGGCGGGCAGAGTTCATAGAATAGTCAATATCTGATCTGAGTCATCAGTGAGGGAATCCAGGCAGCAGAGCAGGACAGAGCATGTGTAACCAGTGCTATCACAAGCATGAGACTGTAGGCTTGGCTGGCTTAAATCAGGTTTGGTCTCCACCTAGACATTGGCCACATCAATCACCTTGCAGGTGGATGGACAAACAGGGAGAATGCATCATACCCAAAACCAGGATGCTGGAATGAGACCAGCAGCTGACATGAACAGGTGCGTTACAAGCTCCTGACATTGGGCTTCTCTAGCTATGGGCCTTGAGATACCAGACTTCCAGTACTGACCTAAAGGGAACAAGGAATCAACATGATACCAGGAGATATCTGTTTACATTACTAAAATCAGAAGTGCTTTTATTTCCTTTCCAATGTTTGGAAATTGTACTCTTTATTGCCAAATAAAAGAAGATGGACTTTGTTTCTAGATACTTTAGAGTGATGTTATTCAAAGTGAATGCCTGACTGCCTTAGTGGAAATGTACAAGGTGGGCCAGTACACAGTTAAACCACAGGTGGCTGGACTCATGTAACTCATTGTAGAGTACTAGGAGTGCAGAGAGAGAGAGACAGACCACATGGAACCCGACATGCGGGCATATATTGGGGAGTTTTTCAGGGTACAGACAATAGATCTGTTAGTCCACAGATCCACACCAGACACAGCAATACAGTAAAGTTCTCTGGAAGGCAATATGGTACAACAGGGGGGTGATAGTCCACCGGGTTCAACAGGACAGAGGAGTGGAGGTTCCGTGGGAATTGGGGTTCATGGGGAGAATTTGGCTCAGTCTTTTGGGCAGCACTGGGTATAGTCCACTTACTGGATGCAGGGTGCAGGACACGGGGGTTACAGTCCACACAGTTAACACAGGGTCAATCCACACAGGCAGCTCCAGGCAGGGAAGAATTGCGTCTGCCAAGCTCATGGGCAGCAAAGAGTTAGGTCTGCCAGGCTCAAGGGCAACTTAATCCACACAGAGAAACTCTAGCCAGCGGAGAGTTACCCCCACACAGGGGAGGGTTCCGGCAGCAGACTGGCAGGCAGTGGAGCCAGTGAGAGGAGGGGAATCAATGAGGAGGCTGGCCTGGAGCTCAGACCTCACTCACACACTAGGATCGCAGCCAGGAGATCTACCTGGGACTGGGTCCCCACTGTGCCTTAAGTACAGAGCTGGGCGCGTTCCCATTGCCGTGGTAACCCGAGACTTAGCGGTGGGTTACCATGGCAACAGGCTCCGCCCCCGCATCTCCGGACCCACACAGGGAACACGGTTTTTGTCCCTGCCGGGCACGGAGCGTGGGAGGATGGGACCGCGCCATGCTTGTGGGGACAGGGAAGGGGGTGACAGGAGGCAGCCTGCATGTGGATTCCCACAGCAGGGGGGCTGACTTTCTGGCGCTCAGCCAGGGGAGCAGGATGCTCCCTCGGCAGGAGGCCAGATTGCCTACAACAGAAGAGTGAGGGACTGCTGGGGGGTGGGAGGTGGCAGGCAGCAGACCAGGGGATGGGGGGGAGACCCGCTCTGTCACACTCATGATACACTACATGGGTACATGGTCGGGTCAAGAGCGGTAGTGATCAGGGGAAGAGGTCACCTTCTTAGCAGTGTAGTGACAAAAAGTAGAACCCTTGACCCCTCTGTGGAACACACATCAAGGGACCTGGGTCCCAGGTGTTTGGCTGGACCATTGAAGTCCTGACCTGGAACCATGAAAGAAATGCATAGACAAGAAACATGAGTACTCCCAACCATTTATGGATTGGTGCTGCTATCCATAAGTGGTTGGGATAGTGTAGCAGAGAGCTTCTAGCCCACCATCTGTATACATGTCAGCAGACAGTTTAGGTCTCCATGGGCAGTGAGGCAGTTTTGGACTGAAGCAGTAGGTCCATTGACAGCCTTGGGCTTCTGTAGGCCATTTAGCAGAGCAACAACTATATGGGGCAGCTAAGAACCTACTTAAATGTGTTTTTAACTAGTGTGGAGCCTTTTTTGTTCATTTTAGCCAACCTCACCATAACCTGTTTGGTTGTGCCCTTGTATAATAATCATACAATATTCATGGAACACCTTCCTTGATAGCTAGGGGGAGCTAGATCCTAATTGTTAGGCAGAGGCTGAGTAGCAGCCTGGTGCAACAGTCAGTGGCAGGTCAAATTGCAGACAAGCCTCTCTGGAATTTCTCCCCATTCTGGAACTTTGGAGTAAGGTCTAGAAGCAGTGGGTGGATCGGAGGAATGGCTGGCTTGTACTCTTAGGTGATCCTGGCCAATCCGCAACAGCAGGCTTGGCAAGGGGCCAGGAGAACCTTAAGTGTAGCTGAAACTGCTCAGTAGCGGGAATGTTTGGGTAGAAGAGAGAAAGATGTGAGAGGCTGGAGGTAGGAGCCTGTGAGGGGGCCCAGATGGAGAGGGGCTCACCTGCAGGCAGAGGACCTTTGAAGGGTAAAAACTTGAAACTTTACCGGGCCCCTGAGAGAAGACCACCTGTGTAGCAGGGAAGGAGAGTGCAGCTAAAAGGCCTGGTAGCATCCACCAACCCACCGGCTGCACAGGACAGGGACCAAGTGAGTAAACCTGCACCTCCTGGGACAGTAAGGGGTAAGGAGCACTCTAGGAGGAAAATAGATTTGCTATCTTACCCAGGACTGTTTTACATTGTAGTGGCAGACACCGGATCCCCTGACCAGGGTGTAACGGAACCGGAACCCAGACCGCACAGAGTTTTTCCATTATACCACAGCTTCCCCTGTCCGAACACCATCCACGGACCACACCCTTGAAATCCCTCAGGAAACAGACAGCACCCAGCTCTTCTTAATACAGGAAGCCAACTCTTTTATTGTACACAAACAACATGTTTTATACACAGGGCGGGGAAAGACAACCAGGGACAGGAAACACATCATCAGCCCGCCCCATCAGTGGGAGGCTGCAGGAAACACCTCATCACCCCTCCCCATCCAACCAAGACACAGAACAATGGGATGAAGCACATGGACATTGACCAACCCCCACACCAATACACAAACAGTACATCCCATAATAGTTGGCTGGCCAGCAAGGCACAGCACAATGGGGGGTAGCACATGGCAAACAGACAATGGACAGCCATGTGGCCTAGACAAAGGACAACACACAAATGCACAATACTGGGACATTCACATGTACACCCTGTACCCTTAAACAGGCACAGGGTGGGTTAAACATAATGATTTGGGGAGATGATACAGAGGTCCCCCCACCCCCAAAAGTCACTCCCGTCACACAGGGATTCACCCAGTACAGCTGGATGAGGAGAGGAGTCATCTGGAGTCTGGGGTGGTACTACAGGAGATGCCAGCTAGCTCTTTAGAAGGGACATCTTGCTGTAGAGACTTGTACATAGTTGTTAAGGAGTCCTCAGTTGCCATTCCCTTGGGCATCCCGTACACCCATCCAAGTTATAAATCCCCTAATAAAACTTCAAAACAAAGCTCAAGGACTGGTTGCTGTCTCCTGATGCAAGTCTGAATGTAAGTGTTGCCTGGCTGTGCAGGACTATAGGGGGACCCAAATCTATTTCAGCTCCCAAGGGGATAGTGCTACATTCATAATATATGTTTGGTGACTTGCTTTAGTGACCATATAAAGATATCATCAATAACTGCTTGTGTGTTGATTTCATAGGTACTGAAATCTCCATTTCTACAGTGGTAAAAGATGGTAAAAGATTTTTACTTCGGAAACTAAACAAGTGCTTGGGAAGCAGCACAGACAAGGCTGGTCCACTGGCCATTCACAGAATTTCACTGGATCGTGCTAACAGTCAAAACTCATGGGAATTCGGAACGCCAAGGAATGATAAGCAAAACAAAGTGATCATGATGGTTGGTGAAACCGGATCTGGTAAGACAACCCTGATTAACACTATGGTCAACTTCATCTTTGGTGTGGAGTGGAAGGATGATCACCGGATCCAGTTACTTGAAGACAGTAGTAAGAAGAGTCAAGCTTACAGCCAAACATTGCATGTCACTACCTACCAGATCAACCACGAAGATAACTTCCGAATCCCGTACTCCATAACCATCATTGACACTCCAGGGTTTGGAGACACCAGAGGGATAAGCTACGATGAGAAAATAATGCGGAAGATACGAGAATTTTTTCATCAATGCAAATTCACAAAAATTGATGCCATTTGTTTTGTCGTTCAGTCATCTTTGACGCGATTAACTCCAACACAGGTGTACATCTATGACAACGTTTTATCCATTTTTGGGAATGACATCAAAGAGAATATAGTCTTCTTCACTACCTTTGCTGATGTCCAGAAACCAAATGTTCTCTCAGCAATTGCTGAGGCTGATGTTCCCTGTGCGAAATCTGAGGATGGACAACCTGTGTACTTTAAGGTCAATAACTCCATGCTGTATAAAAATAACCGCCCTGATGAGGAGGATGAGGATGAGGATGTCTACTTGACTCATAAAATACAATGGAAGATGGGAATGAAAAGCCTTGATAAATTTCTTTTACACTTTTTACCTGGAATAGCCAGTAAAGATTTAAGTTTAACAAAGGAAGTTTTGGCAGAAAGAAACACTTTGGAGGTAACTTTGGATGGACTTGTCCAAAAAATTGAGGAGGTGACCGGGAAACAGCATGAACTGGAGCAAACAGAGCGAGCTGTGAGTGAACACAAGGCAGAGGCTGAAAAGAACGAGAATTTTAAGTTTGAAGTCATAAGAGTCTTAAAAAAAAAGATAAAATCCACAGAACGCTCAAACAATTGTAACAAGTGCAACTCCACATGCCACCAAGACTGCAATGTGCATTTTAATTCCCTAGTTTATTTTTGTGAAGTTTTTAATGTGCAAGGAACTTGTCGTGTGTGTGGACATGAGTCTAAAGTGCACTTTTCAGAAAAGTCTTACTGGATAACGTTTGCTGAAATCAACATGATAAGTTATACCGAAGTAAAAGGAAAATATGAAGACGAGGAGAAGAAGGCGATGACTCCAGAAGATGTTCTCAAAAAATTGAAGGATGACATTGAGAAGGCAGTGGATGAGGCACAGAAACTTATTCAGAAGGTTGCCAGGATCCTTAAGCGTCTCCAGGAGATCGCCTTAAAACCCAACCCGATGTCTGCTGTAGATTACATCCAGCTACTCATCCAAAGAGAGCAGCGGGAAGGAAAGATTGGATTCAAGGAGAGAATTAAACTGCTGGAAGAAAACATTCGAAAATTTAAACTTAGCGGTAATATTCAGTCTAAGGGAGACAATGCCAGCTTTAAGAACCTATTGTCACAAATGAGCATAGCTTCTGACACTGAATAACACAATGCCGGTGTAAATCTGGAAGGTCCCGATTATCGATCTGTTGGGTTACGCTGTTCTCCATCTGCCTCCCCGTTAGCATGTTGTGTACACATGAAAATACACTATAACAACACAATTCTCATATATTCTCATAGCTCATATATTCTCACATATTATACTGCTTGTAGTAAGTCTGTGTTGGTGTCAGATGAAATTCTTATGTCTAATCTAACATTCTCTCTTGTGAAGATGGCTATGATGTAATTTTCTTATCTCCCATCCCCTGTATCTGTGTATGTTCTTGTTTCCAATAAAAATTGAGAAGGTCTAAGCAAACTGTCCTTCAGCATCTGAGGTAAGAAGACATCTGCAGCAGCTTTCCAACAGACAGTAACATCCCATCTCCACACACCACTCTTCCATTTGATCTCTGCACTCTGGGTGCGGGTTCAAGAAGCCCGTCCTTGCTTATCATCAGAGGAAAAATAAAAGGATAAGAATTACATTCCAAACTGTGCTCTTCAGGGTTACTTTATTAGATCATCCATAGTAGATATACAGTCATAGTGTGTGACGGGAGTTACTTTGGGTGGGGGGCCTATGGAACACAGCTCACTTTGGAGAGGTGGGGAGACCCCTGTCTCCGCTCCCCATGTCCCTATTATTTGTAAGTCACCCTGTGCCTGTTGGGGGTACAGGGTTATCTGTCCTAATGTGTGGGGATTGTTGATTGTTTAATGTCATGTGGTTGCATCCCATTGTTCTATTGTGTGTCTGACTTGGGAGCAGGGGCGGACTGACCATTCAAACACTCGGGCACGGCCCGAGGGCCCGGGGTCAGTAGGGGGCCCCATGAGATGCCCCTGGTACCTTTCATTGGCTTTTTCATAGGCTTTTTTGGGTGTTGGTGAGGACACAGGGGCCCCATGATCTCCTATTACCCGGGGGCTCCATGAGTTGTCAGTCCACCCTTTCTTGGGAGCAAACTATTATGGGATGTATGTGTTTATGTGTATTAGCTTAGTGGGGGTGTCTCCAGCAGCTCTCCCTCCTGATGGGACTGTCTGCTGGCATTAAGTTTGAATATCTGTGTATCTCTTGTTACTAAATGTAGATTGCCCCACCCTGTGTCATTATGCAGGGAGGGGGGACTGTCCCCTGAGTGTATATATCTTGTATCTGTGTTCAAATAAAGTAGTCTATTTCCTGGTTTACTTCAAGACTGGTGTCGTCTAGTCTTGTTTGGTCGGCTGTGGTGTCTGTTGTCGGTGTTCGGACTGGGAAGTGGTATTCTAACGGAAGCACAGTCTGGGTCGGTTCCGTTACATAATGTATCCATCCAAAGAAAGCAACTCCTCCTTAACAAGTTCCACCACAATGTGGCTTGAGCACAAGGTTCCTTGTGATTAAGCTACATTGTGGTGAAAGGCGTTAAGGAAGAGTTGGTTTCTTTGGGTGGAGACACTATGGCTGTATATTTAGCTTTCAACCCCGAAAAGGCCTGCTGATTCTGTCCCAGGTTCTTTTCCCAAGGTAGTGTAGCGAAAGACAGGTACACAGCAACAGTCTCTCTTCTGGCTCAGTGAACAGTCTAGGGGTATCTTTTTTTATATTTATTGCTGAAAAAAACTTGGATGGGGATCAGGGAAGCTGTGGGACACTCTAGTAGCAAAATATAGCAACATGAGGACACTCTTACTTCTTCAAGCTTCATAGTACAGTCCCTCCAGCAACTAAGGGACTGAGCAACATTGAGATTCCAAAGGGAAGTCCCAAATTTAAGTAAACTCTGGCAATGACACACAAGAAATAGTAGCGGCACACAGTCACTAGGATCCTACACACAGGTGTGTACTCGCAAATGTCCATGGAGACTTGTGTAGCACCCCTCTTGGTAGCCAGGGGGAGCTAGTTACATTTTTTTTTAGTTAGAGAGGCTGAATAGCAGCCTGGGCAATAGTCAGCAGGGTCAATTTGGGGTAATGGCTGAGAGGCTCTGCAGATCAGTTCCTTGATACCTCCCCCTACTCTAGAATCTTGGAGAAGATTCTGGAAGCAGTGGGCAGGGGTGAGGAGGAGCTGCCTGCACACATAGAGGACTTTGGCCAATCCCCAAGCAGGAGGCTTTGCATGGGGCCATTACAACCTTTAAGTGTGTTTGAGCCTGCTCAGCAGCAGGAGAGTTCGGGTGGAAGCTGTGAGGAAGGCTGAGAAACAGGAGCCTGGAAGTGGGCCCAGTGGGAAGGGGCCTACATACAGGCTTGGACCTGGAAAGAAAGATCACTCAGCCTCATTGGTCCTCGGATGGAGGACCACCTGTGGAGTCAAGGAAGGAGCCAGCCCAGCAAAAGGCCTGACAGTAGCCACCAACCCAACCAGCTCACAGGCAAAGATTGAATGAGCAGTCCTGCACTCCATGGACCAGACAAGGGGAGAGGGCATTCTTGTAGGAAACCTGATTAGCTCCTTACCTGGGACTGTTCAACTAAAAGTGGCAGGGACTTGATCCCCTGGCCCAGAAATTCCTCCAAACAGCTGGGTAAAGAAGATGATTTATCTGGGGTCTGGGGTGGTACACCAGGAGAGGCTGGAGAGCTCTCCTAGAAGAGAATTTCCTATTTTGTATCTTGTATGTAGTTGCCAGAAAGCTGTCCTCAGTTTACTGTTCCTTCAGCATCCCATACAACCTTCAACCCCATCCAAGTTCAATACCCCTAATAAAACTTAAACAAACAAGCTCAAGGACTGTTTACTGTCTCCAGAATGCAGGTCTGTGAAAAATGTGTGTTGTCTAGCTGTGCAGAACTATAGGGGGACCCAAATCTTCAGCAACTCCTAAGGGGGTAGTGCTACACTTGGATGCCAGACATTTCTCCCTGGAACTCTGCAGACCAGATCCTCAGTGAAATACCTTTAATCAGTTCCAGCGAGATTCAGTAGAACAAGTCCCCTAGCATAGCTGGGACCTCGATGAACATTACTACAGCCCCCTCCAGCTCTAACATAACTGGGACCTCGATGAGCACGCATAGAAGTACAGCCTTCGGGCTGGGAATTTATCATTCTGGACAAGAACCCCTCTGCCCCACAGCTGGACTATCCAGAAGGGCAGCAGCTATTCAGGCTTTCAAACTTTTTCTGAACAAGAACCCCTCTGCCCCAGGTCACATGCTATTTATGCACCCCTCAGCTACTTGGCACCCTCCCACAGGGATTGGCTGGAACAACATAAATATTTGGTCTGTGAATTTGATTCTTCTGGCCAACTACATTCCAGAATCCTCCCGAAACCAGGAGGAAGTAGTCAAATCCACAAACAGTAAAACCTAGAACACCCCAAATTAATCGTAAGCTGCTCCCCTGATTACAGGAGAGCCAAAAGAACTACATTTACCTAATCTAACTAGCAGCCTATCTAGGAGGGTGCTACATCCATCTAGTATGGATGATCCAACAAGGTAACTCAGAAGAGCACAGTTCGGAGTTCGGTTCTTATCCTTTTTATTTTCATTTGATGATAACCATTCCAGCAGGTTATGTTCCCAACTACATCCAAAGTACTAAACACTTCTGCAACTGCAGATACAGCTCAGAGTGCTGGCAAAACAGTCTTTGGAAAAGAAAGATTAGAAATCACATATGATGGCTACCAACATGAAAACATGAAAATGAAGATGCAGCTGAGAAGAGAGGACACATGGCAGTGTATACAGGAGCCCAGACCAAATCCATCTACAGCTGAGTGGATACAGAAAAATAAAAAAGTTCAGAGTACCATATCCCCTGTAACGGAACCGACCCAGACAGTACTTCTGTTAGAATACCGCCTCCCCATCCGAACACCGACCACAGACACCACAGCCGACCATACAAGACTAGACGACACCAGACTTGAAGTAATCCAGAAGGTAGACTAGTTTATTTGAACACAAATACAAGATATATACACTCAGGGGACAATCCCCCCTCCCTGCATAATAACACAAGGCGGGGCAATATCTACATTTAGTAACAAGAGACACACAGGTATTCAAACTTCACAGCAGCAGACAGTCCCATCAGGAGGGAGGGCTGCTGGAGACCCCCACCCCCACTAAGCTAATACACATAGACACATACATCCCATAATAGTTAGCTCCCAAGCAAGACAAACAATAGAACAATGGGATGCAGCCACACAACACCAAACAATCCACAACCCCCACCCCACCTATCTCCTAGACATGTCTATACAATATTAGGACAGATCACCCTGTACCCCTAACAGGCACAGGGTGACTTACACATAAGAGGGATATGGGGAGCTGGACAGGGTTCTCCCCACCTCTCCAAAGTGAGCTGTGTTCCATGGGCCCCCCCACTCAAAGTGGCTCCCGTCACATCCCAATTATAGATGATGATCATATTGTGCACATATGTAAGTGAGAAGCTGCAGAAGAAATGTAGGAGGACCTACTGAAAGTACACAGGAGAGCAAAGCTTAGCCATTAGCTGTATTTTATTAGAAAACGATACCAGACTGAGCTGTTCATTGGTTTAGTCTGGTATAGATTTACAATTAAGTACAGTTTATTGCTTTATTATTACTATTATAGGTCAGCATATGAAGGACCACATAAGATGTACCATAGCAATGGTGGAACACCTGCATGTAAGGGTACGGGGCCTCTCAGTATACTTCTGTTGGGAGCCAAGATGTGGTCTAAGAGGTCTACCCCAGGGTGGGTTCTTCTGGGCTACTCTAGGCACTCAGGGCAGGGCCACTTACCCTGCACATGGGGTACCTTTGCTTTGTCGTGTTCATCAATGGCCCAGGACCACTTTCAGGGAAATTCAACCTTAACGCGGTCTTCCAACCTAGAGATGGGCCATACACTGAGTGAATAAACTGGACTCCAATGAATCCTCTGGTCCCACTCCACCCATCCAGCGTACCTCTGTCAGCTCACTCCCAGAATGGGGTCCCGCCATGCACCTAGCGAGGATCTCATGCATGCACTTTGTTGTCTTACTTCTCCCAAACCTGGTGGCTAGGCTGAGGACCTCTGTAGTGCTGATCTGCTCCCATTGCAGTTTGAGAGGGACCACTAGATTGTGTTTTGGGGTGTTATTCCAAGTATGTCTCCTACTGCATGTTAAGAATATCATATTAATTAACAGTTGTGTGTAAAAAAAATATATTATTTTATTTTTTTATTTTCCAAAAACTTGTGGCCAAAAAATGTGACCTTCAAAAGACTCACCAAAAGACTCACCATGCCTCTAACTAAATTCCCCCCAAATCCCCCCTTCTAGCTCAACCCCACAATCCCCCCTCCTAGCACAAATCCCCCACCCAATCCTCCCTCCTAGCAAAACCCCCCACCCAATCCCCCCTCCCCCCCAGCACCAATCCTCTTCTTTCAATCCCCCACCTAGGACAAATTCCCCCCAAATCCCTCCTCTAGCTAAAACCCCTCAAAATTACTCAACCCAGCATAAAAACCTCCCACGTTATCCAACCCCCCCCCCCAAACACACACACACACACATCTTTTAGAACAAATCAGCTGCCAGGCACAGCATCTATGGAAAAACTGGCGTGGGAAGGGGGGGGACTGAAATCTGGGGGGGGGGGTGGCCCAACGCAGCACCCTCCTAGATCCAGCCATGGTGCAGAGTAGGGAAACCAGCAGTGGTGGCTGCACCCTAGGCAGCAGTGCACCCTAGGCAGCTGCCTAGTTCTCCTAGTGGTTGCACCGTCCCTGACTAAAGTTGGTGTTAGGAAAAGGACTTCTGCCTGTTAATTTGTTGCACTAAAGTTTTAACAGTAAAGTCTTTAAACATTCTGCCTGGCCTGAAGTTATTCAATGGGGAGTGTAAAGGAAAGTATAGTTATCTGCAGCTTGGGTCAGGTAAAGGGTATGAAGACAGCTCTGCAAGAGTTAACATAGTACAGAGTAACAGCAAGTAGTTGTCAGGGGTAACGGAAATCTATTAACTAGTCTGTCATGAAGTGGGGCACCTGTGCAAGGTTAGGAATCCTCCGGTAGTGAGGGGGTTGCTTCTGGGGCTCTCTCCCCTAGTGGTCTCTCTCAAATTGCAATGGGAGCAGATCAGCACCACAGAGGCCCTCAGCCTAGCCACCTGGTTTGGGAGAAGATAACAAAGTGCATGCATGAGATCCTCGCTAGGTGCACCGTGGGACCCCATTCTGGGAGTGAGCTGACAGAGATACGCTGGATGGGTGGAATGGGTAAGTGGGTGGAGTGGGACCAGAGGGTCCATTGGAGTCCAGTTTGTTCACTTGGTGTATAGTGTATGGCCCAGCAATAAGTTGGAAGACCACATTAAGGTTAATTTTCCCTGAAAGCGGTCCAAGGGCATTGATGAGTACGACAAAACAAAGGTACCCCATGTGCAGGGTGAGTGATCCTGCCCACAGTGGCTAGAATAGCCAAGAAGAACCCACCCTGGGGTGGGCCTTTTAGCATTAGACCACATCTTGGCTCCCAACAGAAGCATAGTGGTCCCTCTCAAATTGTAATGGGAGCAGATCAGCACCACAGAGGCCCTCAGCCTAGCCACCAGGTTTGGGAGAAGATAACAAAGTGCATGTATGAGGTCCTTGCTAGGTGCACCGTGGGACCCCATTCTGGGAGTGAGCTGACAGAGGTACGCTGGATGGGTGGAATGGGTAAGTGGGTGGAGTGGGACCAGAGGGTCGATTGGAGTCCAGTTTGTTCACTTGGTGTATAGTGCATGGCCCAGCAATAAGTTGGAAGACCACATTAAGATTAATTTTCCCTGAAAGCGGTCCAAGGGCATTGATGAGTACGACAAAACAAAGGTACCCCATGTGCAGGGTGAGTGATCCTGCCCACAGTGGCTAGAATAGCCAAGAAGAACCCACCCTGGGGTGGGCCTTTTAGCATTAGACCACATCTTGGCTCCCAACAGAAGCATAGTGGTCCCTCTCAAATTGCAATGGGAGCAGATCAGCACCACAGAGGCCCTCAGCCTAGCCACCAGGTTTGGGAGAAGTAAGACAACAAAGTGCACACATGAGATCCTCATTAGGTGCACAGCGGGACCCCATTCTGACACAGGGAGTGAATTGACAGAGGTACTCTGGATGGGTGGAATGGGTAAGTGGGTGGAGTAGGACCAGAGGGTCCATTGGAGTCCAGTTTATTCACTCGGTGTACGGTGTATGGCCCAGCTCTAAGTTGGAAGATTATAGTTATACTGTCAGAGATCCAGGTATGACCAGAAATGTGTGGACTGACACAGGGAAACTGCAGGCTTCAGAAATGATGTAATAATAATAAAATGATTTATTATTAGTTGCCCAAATATGCAAAACACACAGTAAACAAAACCAACCTTCAACTAGTATCAATATGTGCAGGAACACAGACGTAGTCAGGGCTGGAGAGGTGGAATGGTCAGGCAAGCCATAAGGGACTGCCAGGCACTGCTCGTCGGGATCTCTAGTGACCCACAGAACGGGATTCCTCAGGGCGCTGAGTCTAAGCCCCAGTCTGCCTTTTCACCAGAGCCCCTGATGGTGGGGATGGACTTGGCGCAGGACTGAGACCATGTCGTGGCCCCTGACTGCACCCAACTGTGGTAGAGGGGTCCGCCAAAGGTATGTACCAGGGGAGAGCCTGACGTGAAGAGGCTAGCAGGCCTGGGCAGCAGGGACTGGATCCGTGCGGGATGGATGGATAACCGTGAAGGTATAACGTAGTCAGACAGGCTGGGTCAGCAACTAACGGGCAGGTAGGCACAGGAGGAGCAGGCGGACAGTGGTCAGGTCACAAGCCAGGTTCAGCAACTAACGGGCAGGTAGGTACAGGAGGAGCAGGCGGAGAGTAGTCAGGTAAAGAGCCAGGGGTCAGTGCAGGGGACAGTCAGCAGGATCAGGATCAAAGCAGGGTCGACAACAAAGGGTACTTCACAGAACAGAGGATCAGGCACAGGTAACAAGATACGGGGGCTCATGGGAAACAACACCAAGGCACTGATTGCAGGCCTGGTCCTGCTTAAATAGACCTCCTGCAATCAGCCGCAGGTGATGGCTTGATTGCAGGAGTGAGACCCTGGCTGCTGAAAGCACCCTCTGGTAGGAGCTGGTACTGCAGCCTACAGAGCAAGTGAGCCACAGCACCACCAGTGGCGAGTCCATTCCTGACATATACTATCCCCGCAGACCATGTCCCACAGCCCACCATATACAAAGAACACCTTTGTGGTTGGAGACATAATAGCCACCAGATTAATCCCATGGGGGGGTGGAGGACATTGAATCACAGGAAAATGGCCCAACATGTTTCGTGACAATGATCGCTTCCTCAGGGGCTTAGTAGCAAAATCTAAAAGAAATCAGATTACAACATATAATGATAAAAAAGAAGCACAATCATATATTAACATAATACGACTTACATATGATATCAATATGCAGCGTGCAGCAGCAACACCCTCCGTATGTAAGGGGTAGGCCTCCTCTGTATATTCCACAAGGCAAGGGGCTGCTCCACAGGCCAGATATGGGGGCGCAAAAAATGGCTGAAGGTTCAAAACCTCAATGGTCTAGAATCAGGAAAATACAAGTAATACATACTAGGGTGCAGCCCCAAAATAATTCTTAGTAACATACAGTATGTATACTTGGAAGAGAAATAAAATGTCTCCTAAATTGGCCATCCCAGTAATGATACTAGTGTGTTCAGTGTTACCTGTAGCCTCCCTGGCGGTATTCCTGAGTGTAGCTCGGGGTAAAGTTTCAGCACCACAAGCGGTAACCCCCCCGAGATACACTCGGGAATACCATGCGGCTTTGCTCCGGGATCGTTTGTTCTTACTTACCTCTTCCTTTGATGTCCCCCCTGCAGCGTCCTCTGTAATGTCCTCCAGCGGATGCCGGCATCTGTCTTCAGGGCTCTGTCCCCTGCGAGCGTCGGGACGTATGGGGGACGGAACTGGCGGGAAATTTGAAAATGACAAAAAGTGACATTCACTAAAATCACTAAAATCACATAGTATAACATTCCTGTATCAAACCATTTCACATACATTTTGTCCCGAGTGCTTTGTCCGGCGCCCTGCTTGCATTTTTACTGTTCTTTCTGCCTGGAAACTGAGAAACGTCCATGGCGTCCAAAAAGCGTCCCTTTAGGTCAGATGAGGTTTTAGACCGGCTAGAGAACAGCGATAGTAAATCAGAACCACTTGCAGAATTGAGTGATAATGATTGGTGGGGGAAATTCCTCATCAGACACTGAAAACGATTCTGCGACTGAGCTCAGCGATGTGCCAACTTGGCGCTATATTTCACATTTCAGTGTTTTTGGTTTGATTATATTATTGAATTACATTTATTATTATTATATTATTTTTTATGATTATTTATTAAATTATAATTTATGATTTCGTCTTTCAAATTTTATCCTCCCCGGGATGTTTACAAGACTCTTGTTTGGACAGATTTCAGTGAGTTATTCCTAAAAATTACAGGCCTACAATAAAAAAATACATATTTCCATGCAAAAAAATTTACCGCTTTGAGCACAGAAACATGGACATAATCAGACTGCTAGGGAGGTTAAGAGAAGTAGTTGTATCACAAGTCAAGCATTTCCTCAGGAAAAAGATCCAATTCTCCCACGATATACAAATATAAAATGCAGCGCTATGTGATATTGCTCTAGTATAGGTAACAGTAATATAAACATAAAACCAAACATGAAGTATGGAATTTGTATCATAGATGGATAAAATGCAGTCCTGTAATAGTGCTCACTGTTCTCCAGTGCAAATGATAGAAATGCGCACTAACCAGAAGCGTATTGGTAATACACATGTATATAAATAATCCTGAAGAATCCCCTCTCATTCTGGTCAGAAACTGGATAGGAGCTTGAAGATGTGGAGGTGAAGCGCCCTCGAGTGGTAAAGATGAGGTCCCACAGGCCAGAGATATCCTTGCAGAGATGTGTGGAGTGGGTAATCCCCCTTCTCTGGAGCTGGTACACGGGTCACTCTAAGGCTGCTAGCCAGCAGCAGCAGCCCAGTGTAGTCTCGGATGTCAGGCTGTCCCGGACGGATCGGATCAGTCGGACGATTCCAGCACCACCCGACTGATCCAATCCGTCCAGAGGACAGCCTGACATCTGAGACTACACCGGGCTAGAGGGATCCAAAATGCATAAAAAATATATACAGTCATGGCCGAAATTGTTGGCACCCTTGATATTTCTCCAGGAAATCATGTATTTCTCACGAAACGTATTGCATTAACACATGTTTTGCTATACACATGTTTATTCCCTTTGTGTGTATTGGGACAAAACAAAAAAAGGGAGGAAAGAAAGCAAATTCGACATAATGTCACACAAACCTCCAAAAATGGGCTGGACAAAAGTATTGGCACCCTTTCACAACTGCGGATAAATAAGAATGTTACAAGCATGTGATGCTCCTGTAAACTCACCTGGGGCAAGTAACAGGTGTGGGCAATATAGAAATCACACCTGAAAGCAGATAAAAAGGAGAGACGTTCACTTAACCTTTGCATTGTGTGTCTGTCTGTGCCACACTAAGCATGGACAACAGAAAGAGGAGACGAGAACTGTCTGAGGACCTGAGAACCAAAATTGTGGCAAAATATCAACAATCTCAAGGTTACAAGTCCATCTCCAGAGAACTAGATTTGCCTTTGTCCACAGTGCGCAACATTATCAAGAAGTTTGCAACCCATGGCACTGTAGCTAATCTTCCTGGTCGTGGACGGATGAGGAAAATTGATGAAAGATTGCAACGCAGAATAGTCCGGATGGTGGATAAGCAGCCCCAAACATGTTCCAAAGACATTCAAGCTGTCCTGCAGGCTCAGGGAGCATCAGTGTCAGTGCGAACTATCCGTCGACATTTAAATGAAATGAAACGCTATGGCAGGAGACCCAGGAGGACCCCACTGCTGACACAGAGACATAAAAAAGCAAGACTACAGTTTGCCAAAATGTACTTGAGTAAGCCAAAAGCCTTCTGGGAAAACGTCTTGTGGACAGATGAGACCAAGATAGAGCTTTTCGGTAAAGCACATCATTCTACTGTTTACCGAAAACGGAATGAGGCCTACAAAGAACAAAACACAGTACCTACGGTAAAATATGGTGGAGGTTCAATGATGTTTTGGGGTTGTTTTGCTGCCTCTGGCACTGGGTGCCTTGACTGTGTGCAAGGCATCATGAAATCTGAGGATTACCAAAGGATTTTGGGTCGCACTGTAGGGCCCAGTGTCAGAAAGCTGGGTTTGCGTCCAAGATCCTGGGTCTTCCAGCAGGACAATGACCCCAAACATACGTCAAAAAGCACTCAGAAATGGATGGCAAAGAAGCGCTGGAGAGTTCTGAAGTGGCCAGCAATGAGCCCAGATCTAAATCCCATTGAACACCTGTGGAGAGATCTTAAAATTGCTGTTGGGAAAAGGTGTCCTTCCAATAAGAGAGACCTGGAGCTGTTTGCAAAGGAAGAGTGGTCCAAAATTCCGGGTGAGAGGTGTCAGAAGCTTATTGATGGTTATAGGAAGCGACTGATTTCAGTTATGTTTTCCAAAGGGTGTGCAACCAAATATTAAGTTAAGGGTGCCAATACTTTTGTCCAGCCCATTTTTGGGGTTTTGTGTGACATTATGTCATATTTGCTTTTCTGCCTCTGTTTTATATTTGTTCCAATACATACAAAGGGAATAAACATGTGTATAGCAAAACATGTGTTAATGCAATACCTTTTTTGTGTGAAATACTTGATTTTCAGGAAAAATATCAAGGGTGCCAACAATTTCGGCCATGACTGTATATATAGTGCAACACGTGAGTTCCCTCTCTCAGGGGACATATACAGTGCAAATGGTGTAAGGTGTCATCCACTCATACAAAATAGGTGAAAATGACAGTGTATATACTACAAACATATATTAAACTGAAGTCCCAAAAACAGCAACACATATAATAGTGCTCCAACTCCACTCTCATGCAGATGGTGATGTGTGGGTGATCAGTAGGTGATAATCCTCCAGTGGCCAGACTGCCCTCTCACTTCCTTACATAGACCCCAAAGGGTCAGCTCGCTTTGGGGATCAACCGATCTTACAGGGACAGACTCCTCCCAGGCTTCCCTGGCGGGCGGAGTGGCGGGGCCCTGGGCGCCATCTTTGTTGAGGCAGCGCTGGCTGGATGATGTGTCAGGAAGATTAGGAGGGCTGCTCACTTCCTGCTGGTCCCTATTGATTGGTTTCGAAGATGATCCACGGCCTCTTCCTCATCAATGGGTCTGGTGACATCTTCTTAGAGAAACACTGGAAGAGTGTAGTGAGTCGTTCTGTGTGCGACTATTTCTTTGAAGCTCAGGAGAAGGCAGCAGATGTGGAGAATATTCCTCCGGTTATTCCCACCCCTCACCATTACCTTATCAGCATTTACCGAGAAAAACCTTTCTTTGTGGCAGTCATTCAGAATGAGGTGACTCCACTTTTTGTCATAGAGTTTCTTCATCGAGTCGCAGATACATTTCAGATGCTTGCTGGTAGCTGCATGGAGGCTTGAGACGTGTATCAGTACTGAGGGGAAGCCTGGGAGGAGTCTGTCCCTGTAGGATCGGTTGATCCCCAAAGCGAGCTGACCCTTTGGGGTCTATGTATGGAGGTGAGAAGGCAGTCTGGCCACTGGAGGATTATCACCTACTGATCACCCACACATCACCATCTTCATGAGAGTGGAGTTGGAGCACTATTATATGTGTTGCTGTTTATTAGTTATTAGTGTTATTATTATTATTATTATTACATGGAGTTTATATAGCGCCAAAGGGTTTGCTCAGCGCTGTACAATAGAGGGGGGGACAATACATGAAACAGTACAGCATCTACAAACAGCACACGAGGGGTAAGAGGGCCCTACTCTTTCGAGCTTACAGTCTAGGAGGGAGGGGGTAGTGGTACAGGAGGAAGTGGTTGTGGGGGATGGAGTGGTAGGAGGAATGAGGGAGAACAGCAGTTAGGTGAGGGCGGGGTAGGCTTCCCTGAAGAGGTGGGTTTTCAGGGAGCGCCTGAAGGTGAGGAGGGAAGGTGACAGTCTGATGGATTGGGGTAGTGAGTTCCAGAAGATGGGGGAGGACCTGGAGAAGTCTTGCAGACGTGCGTGGGAGCAGGAGACCAGGGGGTAAGATAGAAGGAGGTCCTGTGAAGAGCGAAGGGTATGGGTAGGGTGGTACTTGGGAATCAGGTCGGTGAGGTAGTTAGGGACAGTGTTGTGAATGGCTTTGTAGGTCAGGGTTAGTAGTTTGAATTTGATGCGTTGGGCGATAGGGAGCCAGTGGAGGGAATGACAGAGGGGGGTGGCAGAGGTGGAGCGGCTGGTGAGGTGGATGAGTCTGGCCGCTGAGTTGAGGATGGTCTGAAGCGGGGAGAGCCTGCACTGGGGTAGGCCGGTGAGGAGGGAGTTGCAGTAGTCAAGGCGTGAGATAATCAGGGAGTGTACGAGTAGTTTAGTGGTGTCAGGGGTAAGGAAGGAGTGTATTTTGGCGATGTTGCGGAGGTGGAGCCTGCATGTGTTTGTAAATGATTTGACATGAGGTTGGAAGGAAAGGTTTGAGTCCAGAGTGACACCAAGGACTTTGGCTTGCGGGGCGGGATTGATGGTGGTGGTGTTGGTAGTGATGGATAGGGTGGGGCGCAGGGGAAGACGAGAAGCTCGGTTTTGGAGAGGTTAAGCTTGAGGAAATGGAGCGACATCCAGTCAGAGATGTCGTTTAGGAGGTGAGTGATGCGGGCGGAGATAGTGGGGGTGAGGTGGGGGGTTATTAGTGTCATTTTCACCTATTTTGTGTGAGTGGATGACACCTTACACCATTTGCACTGTATATGTCCCCTGAGAGAGGGAACTCACGTGTTGCACTATATATATATTTTTTATGCATTTTGGATCCCTCTAGTGGGGATCTGAGGGGGATTGATTTGCTGGTGCACATTTATATATTTTATCACTATTATTTGTGATTGTGTTATCACATTTAGTATATTAGCGCTACGCTGTGTTATTCATCATCCTGTTGCTCCGCTTCCCCCCCTTGGCTCGCTCATCAATTACCCCCCTCCACCTCTCATCCTACCGTGGCTCTTTGAAGCTGAGCCGCGCAGGACAAGAGGTGTGACTCCTGTCACCCCCTGTCACTATCTTCTCCCCATTCGGCGAGACCGGAGGTAAGAAGATAGTCTCCTCACAGTGAGGTTCACACCTCTCCGCGGAGAGGTGCGAACCTCCCGCGGGGATGTTCCGGACCGCTGCGTCCGGTTGATGCTGCATGGCCCCAGCATCCACAGCACGGATACATCCAGACAAAGGCCACGCTCTTGAGAGCACGGTCCGTGTCCAGGGGGTGTGCCTCGTTGTCGGGCTACGAGGCACGCCGCCCACAGCCCGCCCCAGTTGCCAGGATGACCGAGGAGTGTACTGCATCCGCTTAAGAAGGCCGATGCCTGGCTCCCCGATCGTCCATTCTGCTGCCAAGCCACAGAGAGGTCTCTGCTGAGGCGAGGCTCTCGTGGTCACTCTGCAATAGCCCCAGAATTAAGGGGGAGAAAAATACACCCGCTGCCACTCTGCAAAAGCCCCAGGATTAGGGGGAGAAATACGCCAGCTGCCCTGCAAAAGCCCCAGGATTAGGGGGAGAAATACACCAGCTATCCCTGCAGTTACCCAGGATTTGGGGGAGAATTGCTACATGCTGACACCCTGCATTAGCCCAAGCTTGGGGAGAATTATTACCCACGGACTACGCTACGCATACTCAGGACTCAGGGCAAGTACTTGCTGTTATACTGCCCTGGATTTGCACCCAGGAGTGCTGGCATACTGCTACTGGAGAGTCAAGCCTGGTCCCTGCTCTCAGGACCCCCTGCTGCGGGCTGAGAAGGGTCGCCCCTGGCTGGTGTCTGCTGTGAACTCAGGCATCTCTGCCGGATCCATGAGTGTACGCTCCCGTTTTATTCTCCTGAACTGTTCCTGTACTCCATCCCCGTTTCCCTGTTTGGATTACAAACTGTTGTAGAGACTCTATCTTTGCCCCTGGGGCCGGACTACAATTATTTTAAGCCCTCTCCTTGCTACTTCCCCATACTGGGTACTACCACACCCCCTGCAGACCCCAGTTGAGTGACTGTCATTTGCTTTAATAAAGCTTTGTGTGTTTTCCATCTGCTTTGTGTGCCTCTTCTTTCTGCATTCCGCCACAATACAGACACCATTCTTTGGAAATTATGGATTTCATCCTTCCTTCCTTCCTGCCAGATTTGCCTCAAGAATCTTCAGTACCAGCTGTGCAGGATTGCCTGGAATTTTGGAGGTCCAATAACCAGCTCCTACAAGAAGCCATTGCTAACTCTCAAGCAAACAATAAAAGGTTTTCTGATAAGAAGAAGAGGGGCAATCTGGATCTAGAACCTGGAGATAAGGTATGGCTATCAACTGCTAACCTAAAATTGGCCTGTTCCTCAAAGAAATTGGGGCCAAGATATATCGGGCCTTTTGCTGTAAAGAAATGCCCGTAGCAAATAGGGAAGAATGGAAATAGTGCAGGGCATACATGACTAGGCCCAGGGTGGTGTAGGGAACGAAAAGGGTTTAAATTGAGCTCCAGGGGGTGGGGAATTGATTGGCATGGCAGATAGGATTGGCAGATGTAGAGTGTAGGAGGGGTCTGTGGCACCTTAGGGTGGGGGGTTCTGTGGAAGGGGCGTCAGTGGAGCTGGACGTGTGCAAGGACCAGAGCTTGAGAGCTTGGACCGGAGCTTCATTTGAGCTGGGTCCTGTATTTTTCCCCCTTCAGACCTGTGCAGCATGGAGGATATCTTGGGTCAGCTGCGGGTGGCGGCAGCTGACAGAGGTACTGACTGGTTGCAGGGACGGGTCTCTGAGCTGTTGGGAGACCCGGGCTTGTCACCAGCTGCAGGGGGGGCGGGTGCGCCCACGTGCCCGGAGGTCTAGGCCTCCGGAGCGCTTCAGTCCGGCCCCACCCCCTGTTGGAGCTCGGCGCCGCAATGGGAGCCCCCCTCGGGACCCTCCGGCCCCGCTGGCAGGGCGCTCACTTGCCTCTGCTAGCGGAGGTGTCGGGAGGAATCCCCCGCGATGGCGGAGCTCGGCGGGTGGGGTTTCGTGAGGTAGCCCCTCCCCCCCGCCCGCACGGCGTGGAGGCAGAAGAGGAAGTGAAGTTACCGGCTCCTCCGCTGACACGGTGTCTGTCAGGGAGGGAGCTCGGCGTGGGAGGCGTTCAGCTGCGGCTGCCGGGCTGTCCCCTGATGCGGCTGGTGGGCCCCCTGGACAGTTGGGAGCTGGGGCTCCAGGAAGACGGAGGAAGAGGAGCAGCGCTGGGCGGAGTGCAGCTGGGAGTGCTGCAGGATGGAGCCCAGGGACGGCGACATGCGTGGTTGGTGCCCAGAGGCGGAGTCGGGAGCGGCACAACCCTGCGGGACCCGTGGCTCCTGGGACCGGGAGGCCATCCGGACGTCGAGCGGTGGACGAGAGGTCGGAGGGCGAGCTGTCGGAACCCGATGCGGGGGCGACGGCTCGCCGCTCTTCATCGGTGGAGCGGGAGCGCGCGGCTGATGGGGCATCTCCTGGGCAGCCTGGTGAGTTACCTGTTCCTGTGTCTGTCTCCCTTTCTTCTGCGTTGCGGGATCTGCTGGGGGGCAGTCAGGCCGCCCCGGTGGGTGCGGCCTCGGCGGCGTTCGTTGGCGGCGTTCCCCTGTCAGGTTTCGGTTGGGGTCTCGGGGAGGTGATTTCCGGTTTGCGGGACTTGTTGCGGCGGCTGAAGTGGGGCGGTGTTGGGACCCCTGGGCCTGCTTCTGCGTGGCTCCCGCTGGCCGGTGGGGAAAGGCTCGCGGTTCCTGGACAGGACAGCGGGGTGGTTGCAGGGTCTGGGGGTCTCTTCTCCACTTAGTTCTGGGACTGGGGTGGTTACCGCGGAGTCTGGTGTTATGGGCTCTGCGGTTCCTTCCGCGATTTTGGGGGAGGGTTCGGGGGTGTCCGGACCTGTCGGCGTGGCGGACTCTGCGAAGGGGGAAGTGTATGTGTGTTTTGAGGGCCCCTTGGGTGCGCATTTGCAGTCGGACGTACGGGAACAAATTTGGAAAGGGGAGTATGTGGACATATTCACGCTCTTGCCTTTGGAGCGTTTTCCCTTCGATGGGTCCCAGGTTGATGACGGTAGGCGGGAGGATGTGGAGCGGCGGCATTTTCGGCTTATCCCCCGTACTTTTGCGAATTGGTTGCAGGCTTTCGCAATCATGGCCAGTGTCATTGGGGAGAAAGCTCCGGAGCATTGCTCGGCGTTGTTCTGTTACCTGGACGCCATTAGTGAGGCTCACAGGGTTTACGGCGGGTCTGTGTGGCTTCGGTATGATGAGCAGTTTAGGCAGCGGAGGGCTGTTCATCCGTCGTTGCGTTGGGACCATAGGGACATTGGCCTCTGGATGCGGCTCATGGCGCCGCCGAGGGCCCCTGGTCTGTTTTTTCAGGGCGGGGCCGGTGGTTCGTTTTCCCCGGGACAATCGGCCGCCAAGCGTAGGGGTTTCTGCTGGCAGTTCCAGGAGGGCACTTGTCGTTTTGGAGGGTCCTGCCGGTTTAGGCACGAGTGTTCCGGGTGTGGTGGATCCCACCCTTTCTCGTGCTGTTTCAGGCGGGGTAGAGGCCCTCCCGGAGAGCATGCGGGTAAGAGGGACGACGCCGGTGAGGGTGGAAAGGATGGGGCCTTTCTTAAATAGATTTCCTGATCGAGCTGCGGCGGTGCTGCTGGCGGCAGGTTTTTCGGAGGGTTTTCGCATCCCCTGTACTTTGACTTTGGTCCCCCCATTAGCTCGGAATTTGCGTTCGGCCTTGCAGCATGCTGAGGTGGTTTCGGCTAAGTTGCGGAAGGAAGTGGGGTTGGGTCGTATGGGTGGTCCGTTTGCGGGTGCTCCGTTCACGGATCTGATAGTTTCTCCCCTGGGGGTTGTGCCTAATAAAGAGCCAAATGCGTTTCGGTTAATTCTCCACCTGTCCTTCCCTAAGCGGGGGTCGGTGAATGACGCTATAGATCCGGAGTCGTGTTCGGTGTCTTACACGTCCTTTGATGCGGCAGTTTTCTGGGTTCGTCGGTATGGGCGCAGTGCACTCATGGCGAAGTCCGACATTGAGTCGGCGTTCCGGCTGTTGCCGGTTCATCCGGACAGTTTTCGCTTTTTGGGTTGCCATTGGCAGGGCGCGTTTTACATTGATAGGTGCTTGCCCATGGGGTGTTCTATCTCTTGTGCATTGTTTGAAAAGTTCAGTTCGTTCGTGGAGTGGGTGGTTCGGGATGTTTCGGGGGTGAATTCGGTCATCCATTATTTGGATGATTTTCTTTGCGTGGGTCCGCCGGCTTCCGGGGTGTGCGCGGTCTTGCTTGCTACGTTGCAGCACGTTGCTGAACGTTTCGGGATTCCTTTGGCGGCTGATAAGACGGAGGGTCCGGCTTCGGTGATGACTTTCTTGGGCATCGTTTTGGATTCCGGCGCAATGGAGTGCCGGCTGCCTGCAGAGAAGCTGTTGGCCCTTCAGGGTGAAATTTGCGCGGTTCAGAGGAAGCAAAAAATTCAGCTGCGGCCCTTGCAGTCATTGTTGGGAAAACTTAATTTCGCTTGTCGGATCCTGCCGATGGGTCGGGTGTTCTGCCGCCGGTTGGCGGCGGCGACGGTGGGAATTGCCTCCCCTTTTCATTTCATTCGGCTGACTCGGGAGCATCGGGAGGATTTGCAGTTGTGGCACACTTTTTTGGATTCTTTCAACGGGCGGGCACTTTGGATGTCTGGCCCGGTTAGTAATTTTGACTTAGAACTGTTCACGGACGCGGCGGCTTCTGCGGGATACGGGGCCTTTTTCGGTCGGTGGAGTGCGGCCTCGTGGCCGGCTTCCTGGCGGGAGGCAGGTTTTCTCAGTAACTTAGCGCTGTTGGAACTTTTTCCAGTGGTATTGGCGGTTGAGGTTTGGGGGGAGAATTTTCGGAATCAAAAGGTGCGTTTTCACTGTGACAATTTGGGGGTGGTTCAGGTCATCAATAGGGTCTCGGCTTCTTCCCGACCGGTGGTGGCCCTGCTTCGCCACTTAGTATTGCGTTGCTTGCAGCTGAATGTTTTTCTCCATGCGGTACATCTCCCTGGGGTTGACAACACCTTAGCTGACGCTGTGTCTCGTTTTCAGTGGGACAAATTCCGAGAGTTGGCGCCAGCGGCGGAGCAACACGGGGTTCCTTGTCCCGACTGGCTGTGGGAGATTGCCTTGGAGTCGTTGCGGGCTGGATCCGGCGGTCGGTGAGTGAGGCGACTTGGTCCGCTTACTCTACGGTCTGGCGGGAGTGGCTGGATCTGTTGCGATTGGCCGCTATTGATCCCTGGGGGCCGGAGGTGCGTGTGCCAGTGTTGTACTTCTTGGCGCGGAGTTTGGAGCGGGGGGTGTCGGCGTCCGCGGTGGATCGCCGACTGGCGGGATTGGCGGTTTTCTTTAAGTTACAAGGGTGTCGGGATTTCACTAAGGATTTTTGGGTTCGACAGGCTCTGCGGGGTTATCGGAGGGCTCATCGTTGTAGGGATTCTCGTCGTCCGGTGTCGTTCGAGTTGTTGGGGTCTTTATTTGAGCATTTGCGGACTGTGTGTTCTTCGGATTTTGAGGTGGGTTTATTTCGGGCTGCCTTTGCGGTGGCCTTTTTTGGGGCGTTGCGGATTGGGGAGCTCGTTAGTCCGTCCAAGTCGGTTCTTGGGGGGTTGTTGGTGGAGGAGGTTGTGTGCTTGGGCGAATGGGTGGAGGTGCTTGTCCGTCGGTCTAAGACGGATCAATTGGGCAGGGGTGCGAAGGTGCGTTTTTTCGCTCTTCCGGGTTCACTGGTGTGCCCGGTTCAGGCGGTTCGGGAATTTTTGTCCCGTCGCCCTGGGGGGCGGGGGTCCTTTTTCAGGCACATTGATGGATCCCCTTTAACGCGTTTTCAATTTGTGGCAGTTTTTCGCCGGTGTTTGACGGCTGCTGGTTTAGATGCGTCTTTGTATGCTTCGTACTCGTTTCGGATCGGGGCTGCTACGGAGGCGGCCAGGTAGGGGCTGTCGGATGATGTGGTGAAGCGCATTGGTAGGTGGGATTCCCAGAGATTTCGCCTGTACGTTCGGCCGCATTTGTTGCGGAATTAGTGGGCGGTCCTGTGTTTTGGTTTGTTTGGGTTGTGGGAGGTAGTTGCTGTTCTGTCCCTGTGCTGTATTGTTCTGGAGGTATTGTTTCTTTTCTTTCAGGTGGAGAGGTGTGCCTGGTGTGGATCCTGGGTCACTCGTATGTGTTTTGGGGGGCCAGACGGGATGATGTTCGGCCCAATGGCAGGCAGCTGGGGTTGGATAGACGGGAGGTTTGTGTCCGCTGGTTAGGTGTGCCGGGCATGTTGTGGAGTCGTGTCGTGCCAGAGGTGCGGCGTTTTGCGCGGCTGGATAGACCACCGGATGTGTTGGTGATTCACGCGGGTGGCAACGATTTGGGGGGTAGGTCCATGCGGGAGCTGGTTCGAGATGTCAAGCTGGATTTTCTTCGGTTGCGGCGGGAGTTTCCGGGGATGGTGGTGGTGTGGTCTGACATGGTCGCCCGCACTTCTTGGCGCTTGGCGCGGTCGGTGGAGCGGCTCAACAAGGCCAGGATTAAGGTCAACCGGGAGGTGGGGCGCTTTTTTAGTCGCAATGGAGGGTTGGTGGTCCGGCATGTGGAGTTGGAGGTGGATACTTGGCGGTATCTTCGCAGTGATGGAGTGCATTTGAATGCGGTGGGCACGGATTTGTGGTCCCTGGAGCTGCAGGACGGCATACTATGGGCGGTTCGTTTGTGGCGTGGCACGCATGGGTAAGGGCTTACCCAGCGTGCTGTGGCGGTTGTTGGTCTTTGGAGGCGGTTCTCATCTTGGAAGGTAAAACAATGGTGTGGGACCCCATCCGTGGTATGGGGGGCCCGGTGGATATTCCCAGTTAACCAAGGTTTAGCTGGAAGGTGGTGGTGCTGCACTGCGGACGGTATGGTTGTCTCCGAGCTGGTTGGTTGCGGCTGGAGGCCTAGTGTATAGGGTTGTCCGCATGTGCATTTTGGATCGTTTGTGGGTGCCTTTGAAGAACAACAACAATTCTTTGGTTTCCGTTAAGGAACGGTTGATGTATGTTAAAATGTGAAGTTGTTAATAAAAGGCCATGTTGGCCATTTACTCCAAATGGTGTCATGTTTTTTGTAAAGTTTAGTTGGTTAAGGGGGTGTGGAGTGGTATTGATAGGTAATGGTGGAAGTAGGAGTGGACAAGCCTATCTATGGTGCATTAGTCAAGAAATGCCCGTAGCGAATAGGGAAGAATGGAAATAGCGCAGGGCATACATGACTAGGCCCAGAGTGGTGTAGGGAACGGAAAGGGTTAAATTTAGCTCCAGGGGGTGGGGAATTGATTGGGGAATTATAGTATTGGCAGATGTGGAGTGTAGGAGGGGTCTGTGGTACCTTAGGGTGGGGGGTTCTGCAGAAGGGGCGTCAGTGGAGCTGGACGTGGCAAGGACCAGAGCTTCCCTCCCGCCCTCCCTGTTTGTTTGGGTATAGGGTCTCGTCCGGGGGCAGGTGAGCAAAAAAAAAAAAAAATGGACACCAGTTGGAAAGGTGGGTTTTTCCGTTGGTTCGTGGGCGGTTGTTGGTCTTTGGAGGCGGTTCTCATCTTGGAAGGTAAAACAATGGTGTGGGACCCCATCCGTGGTATGGGGGGCCCGGTGGATATTCCCAGTTAACCAAGGTTTAACTGAAAGGTGGTGGTGCTGCACTGCGGACAGTATGGTTGTCTCCGAGCTGGTTGGTTGCGGCTGGAGGCCTAGTGTATAGGGTTGTCCGCAGGTGCATTTTGGATCGTTTGTGGGTGCCTTTGAAGACCAACAACAATTCTTTGGTTTCCGTTAAGGAACGGTTGATGTATGTTAAAATGTGAAGTTGTTAATAAAAGGCCATGTTGGCCATTTACTCCAAAATGGTGTCATGTTTTTTGTAAAGTTTAGTTGGTTAAGGGGGTGTGGGGGGGGTATGGATAGGTAATGGTGGAAGTAGGAGTGGACAAGCCTATCTATGGTGCATTAGTCATGTACTCTTTGTGTTCACTATTTATGGAGAGAGGTGTGAGCGGGGAGTCTCCCCTTAGGAGAGGAAGGTGTGGGATCTTCCCATTGATATTTGTAGAGGAGGAAAGTGAAAGAAGATGAGGAGTATATAAGAGGGGAGCCAGGACTGGAGGAGGCAGACACAACGCAGAGACTGTGGGGAAATATGAGCTAGGGCTACTGATTCAGGTTACCATTTTGTATTCATTATGCTTGCATTGTGATAAGAGTTAGAGTGATGCTTTAAGTAGATGAAATTATGATGTCTTATGTAAATGATATAAGAAATGTCAGTATTATTTTCAAGCTTATATGGAAAATTTTAATATGTGTCTGTATGTAACAGGTACAACCGCAAAATGTAACAGGAAGAACGCTAGACCGCAGGTGTCTGCAAAACATCGTAGAAAACATAGATAGATGCTCAGATAAGAGATCTGGGGACACAGCCAAAAAAAGGCAGAATGTACTGACTGAGGTTTAACAGTTTAGTGAAAGGCGAACCTTGTCTAGTATCTGGGTAAAAGTAAAAGGTACGCTTTGCTATTGGATAATTTGGGTTTGTCATACTATTGGATAATTTGGGTTTGTCTTACTATTGGATAATTTGGGTTTGTCTTACTATTGGATAATTTGGGTTTGTGGTTTTTACCTTTATAAATTGTAATGTACGTAATAAACTTTGCAATCTTCCTGTACCCTACTTGAGTGTTGGTTACTTTGATTGCCCGATCGATCGAGCCCGTGCCACACCCAGACGCTGCGCGGCACAAAGAAAATATAAGAAATAAGAATATAAGGATTCCAGGAAAGGGGGAATACCTTACAGAGACCATGGCTGGTGCTCCAGAGACAGGTAGGACTACATGTTGGTATAATCAGGGGGCATTGTGGGGGAATCATGGGAGATTCATGGCCGGTGAAGACACCTCCAGACTATATACAACATAACAGAACAGACTCTTTATTAGTCACATTGTTGGAGGAAAGACGGCTTCTCTCTATATTTGGGTGCAATGTGAGAATTGTAACATTTTATATCCCGGATAATGAGAGGTTGTGATGTTGGTGTCCAGTGAGTCCGCGGTTCTGATTGATTGACCTGTTTATTGATTCCATTTATTCAGTAACATTGATACAAATCATTCATTCATTGAAACATCTTCCAGTAGATTTGACTTACAGAATTCTTCATTTGTATTATTATTGCTCGCTTCGTAACTTTATTGTTTTAAAAATTTTACATTACAAACTCCTACATATTTATTCAGGAAGCGGGGATAGAATGCTCCCTTCTCCTCTCTCCTCCTCTCTCCCCCTCTCCTCCTCCTCTCTCCTCTCCTCCCTTCTCCTTTCCTTAGCTCCTCTTCTCTCCTCCCTTCCCCTCTCCTCAGCTCGTCTCCTCCCCTCCCTTCTCCTCTCCTCCTCTCTCCCCCTCTCCTCCTCCTCTCTCCTCTCCTCCCTTCCCCTCTCCTCAGCTCTTCTCCTCTCCTCTCCTCTCCTCCCTTCCCCTCTACTCTGCTCCCTTCCCTTCCCCTTTCCTCTCCCCCCTTCCCTTCCCGTCTCCTCACCTCTCCTCTCCTTTCCTCACCTCCCCTCTCCTCCTCTTCCCTCTCCTATTCTCTCCTCCCTTCCCCTCTCCTCTCCTCCCCTCCCTTCCACTCTTCTCTCCTCTCTTCTCTTCTCTCTTCTCCTCTCTTCTTCTCTTCTCTCCCCTCTTCCCCTCTCTTCTCCTGTCCTCCCCGCCCCTCTCCTCTCTCCTCCCCTCTCCTCTCTCCTCCCCTCTCCTCCCCCACTTCCCTTTTTTTTCTTTGTTCTTTTCCTTTCCCCTCCTTTCCTTTTTTTCTCCCTTTATTTTTCTTTTACTTTCCTTTCTTTTTTCTTTTCTTTTCTTTCCTTTTCCATTTTCATTTTCATTTTCCTTTTCTTTTGCTTTATTTCCTTTTCCATTTTCTTTTCTTTTTTTCCCCCTTTTTTTCCTTTTCTTTCCTTCTCCCTTTTCTTCTCCTTTCTCTTTTTTTATTTTCTTTCCTTTCCCCTTTTCTCCCTTTCTTTCATTTTTCCTTTTTTTTCTTTCTTTTTCCCTTCTGTTTTCTCTTCCTTTCTTTCCTTATCCCTTTTCCTTTCTTCCTTTTCTTTTTCTTTCTTTCCTTTCCTCTTCTTTTTTCTTTTCTTCACTTTTGTTTTCCTTACTTTTTAATTTTCCTTTATTTCCTTTTCTTTCCTTTTTCAATTTCTTTTCCTATCCTTTTTTTTTCTCTTTCCTTTTCCTTCATTTCCTTTTTCTTCTCCTTTCTCTTTTTCTTTTCTTTCCTTTCCCCCTTTTCCCCTTTCTTTCCTTTTTCCTTTTTCCGTTTTTTCTTTTCCTTTCTTTCTTTTTCCCTTCTGCTTTCTTTTCTTTTCTTTCCTTTCCTTTCCCCCTTTTCCCCTTTCTTTCCTTTTTCCTTTCTTTCTTTTTCCATTCTGCTTTCTTTTCTTCTCTTTTCTTTTCCTTTCCTGTTCTCTTTTCCGTTTCTTTTCCTTTCTTTCCTTTTCTCTTCCTTACTGAACCACAGGCTGGTAGTTTAGCCCCTCGCCTGCCGGTCACTGTCACCCCCTTCCTGCCCAGGCCAATTTTCAGCTTTCAGCGCTGTCGCACTTTTAATGACAATTGCGCCATCATGCAACACTGTACCCAAATTACATTTTTATCATTTTTTTCACACAAATAGAACTTTCTTTTGATGGTAGTTAAACACCACTGGGGGGTTTTATTTTTTGCTGCATTATAAATGAAGACTTTTACAAACGGGTAATATATCTCCTTCACTGATGGGCATTGATAGGCAGCACTGATAGGCAGTGATGAGGAGGCACTGATAGGCATTGATGAGGAGGCACTGATGGACACTTATGGGCACTGATAGGTAGCAATGATGGCCACTGATAGGCAGCAATGATGGGCACTGATAGGCAGTGATGAGGAGGCACTGATGGACACTTATGGGCACTGATAGGTAGCAATGATGGCCACTGATAGGCAGCAATGATGGCCACTGATAGGCAGCAATGATGGCCACTGATTGGCAGCAATGATGGCCACTGATTGGCAGCAATGATGGGCACTGATGGGCAGCACTGCTGAGCACAGATTGGCAGCACTGATGGGCAGCACTGTTGGGCACTTTTGTGGCTGTACTGATAATCAGTATTTTTAGCGGGATACCCCAAGGTTTAGTGTTTTTAGTGATATACCCCAGGGATCAGTGTTATTAGTGGAATACCACAAGGTTCAGTGTTGTTAGAGGGGTACCCGAAGGATCAGTGTTATCAGTGGGGTACCCCAAGGATCAGTGTTCTTAGTGGTGTACAGTTGCAAGAAAAAGTATGTAATGCAGGGTATGCAGGGGACAGGAGTATGTAATGCACTTAATGCAACAATCAGGAGTATGTAACATACAGAATGCTGTACTTAGTGCCAGGTTTAGGAGTACATGACACTCAGAGAGCAGGGTTCAAGTGTATGTAATGCACGGAATGCAAGTATCAGGAGTATGTAACGTAAAGAGTGCTGTAGTCAGTGCCAGGTTTAGGAATACATGATACTCAGAGAGCAGGGTTCAGGAGTATGTAATGCAGGGAATGCAGGGGACAGGAGTGTGTAATGCACAGAATGCAGGGGACAGGAGTATGTAATGCACAGAATGCAGGGGACAGGAGTGTGCAAAGCATAGTAGGAGTCAGGAGTACAAAACAAAAGAGTATAGGAGTGTAATGCACAGTGTTGGGGTCAGGAGAGTGTAAAATACACCCCCCCCCGAAAACAAATTCAACACTAATATGCACACTTACCCCTTCCAGTGCAATCTTTGCTCCCCAAAATGTCCCACCTCCCAGCACAAATTCTCTTCCTCCCTCCCAAAACAAATCCTATCCCACCCTCCAAACCCCACAAGCACAATCCCCCATTCCACATCTCGACACACATCTTCTTCCCATCCCCCCAAGTTATTTTCAAATACATTTGCCCCCAGAACAACCCCCCCCCCATTACCGTTCCCAGAACAAATCCCCCTCCAACCCCTCCTCCCAGCACAAATTCTTTTTCCTTTTAGCACAAATACCCCACCCCAAATTCCCCTTCCAGCACAAATCAGCATAAATTGTCCACTTCATCCTGCCCCCTCCCCAAATCACACCTCTCAACATAAAATACCTAAATCTACCCCCCAAATTATTCCTCTCAGCATAAACCCTCTTACTCCCCCCATCATCACTCCTCTCAGCATAATGACACTGAACCTTGGGGTACACCACAAATAACACTGAACCTTGAAGTACAGTTGCAAGAAAAAGTTTGTGAACCCCTTGGGATTACGTGGAGTTTTGCATGAATTGGGCATAAAATGTGCTCTGAACGTCATCTAAGTCACAACAATAGAAGAACACAGTCTGCTGAACATAATACTACACAAACATTAGATGTTGCCATGGTTTAATTGCACATAACATGTAAACATTCACAGTGCAGGGAGGAAAAAGTATGTGAACCTTTGGACTTAATAACTGGTTGACCCTCCTTTGGCAGCAATAACCTCAACCAAACGTTTCCTGTAGTTGCAGATCAGACCTGCACAACGATCTGGAGTCATTTTGGACCACTCCTCTTCACAAAACTGTTTCAGTGTAGCAATATTCTTGGGATGTCTGGTGTGAATCGCTCTCTTAAGGTCATGCCACAGCATTTCAATGGGGTTGAGGTCAGGACTCTGACTTGGCCACTCCAGAAGGTGTATTCTGTGCTGTTGCAGCCATTGTATTGTTGAATTACTTGTATGCTTTGGGTCATTGTCCCATGGCAACATCTAATGTTTGTGTAGTATTATGTTCAGCAGACTGTGTTCTTCTATTGTGACTTAGATGACGTTCAGAGCACATTTTATGCCCAATTCATGCAAAACTCCACGTAATCCCAAGGGGTTCACATACTTTTTCTTGCAACTGTATGCTTCAAGGTTCAGTATTATTAGTGGTGTACCCCAAGGTTCAGTGTCATTATGCTGAGAGGAGTGATGATGGGGGGAGTAAGAGGGTTTATGCTGAGAGGAATAATTTGGGGGGTAGATTTAGGGATTTTATGTTGAGAGGTGTGATTTGGGGAGGGGGCAGGATGGAGTGGACAATTTATGCTGATTTGTGCTGGAAGGGGAATTTGGGGTGGGGTATTTGTGCTAAAAGGAAAAAGAATTTGTGCTGGGAGGAGGGGTTGGAGGGGGATTTGTTCTGGGAACGGTAATGGGGGGGGGGATTTGTTCTGGGGGCAAATGTATTTGAAAATAACTTGGGGGGGATGGGAAGAAGATGTGTGTCGAGATGTGGAATGGGGGATTGTGCTTGGGGGGTTTGGAGGGGGGGATAGGATTTGTTTTGGGAGGGAGGAAGAGAATTTGTGCTGGGAGGTGGGACATTTTGGGGAGCAAAGATTGCACTGGAAGGGGTAAGTGTGCATATTAGTGTTGAATTTGTTTTCGGGGGGGGGGTGTATTTTACACTCTCCTGACCCCAACACTGTGCATTACACTCCTATACTCTTTTTTTTTTGTACTCCTGACTCCTACTATGCTTTGCACACTCCTGTCCCCTGCATTCTGTGCATTACATACACTTGAACCCTGCTCTCTGAGTATCATGTATTCCTAAACCTGGCACTGACTACAGCACTCTTTACGTTACATACTCCTGATTGTTGCATTCTGTGCATTACATATTCCTATCCCCTGCATTACATACTCCTGAACCCTGCATTCCCTGCATTACATACTCCTGTCCCTTGCATTACATACTCCTGTCCCCTGCATTCCCTGCATTCCATACTCCTGAACCCTGCATTCCCTGCATTCCATACTCCTGAACCCTGCTCTCTGAGTGTCATGCACTCCTAAACCTGGCACTAACTACAGCACTCTGTACGTTACATACTCCTGATCCTTGAACACATTACATTACACACCCTGGACCCCTGCACTCTGTGGTATGTATTCCTAACCCTGACTCTCACCCTGTGCGCTGTATACTCCTGACCCCTGCACCCTGAGAGACTCCTGTACTATATACACTATATTGTACATTACATACTTCTCTCCAAAGTCTTCATTGTCTCAACAGTTTCCGGTTGCTAAGCAGTTCCTGACTGTTAATGAAGTTCCTCCTTAGGATAGCCTCAGCCTTCAGTGTGTTCAGAGCCATATGTACTGGAAGGTTTTTTAAGTGATTTTTCTGAGGTTTATATGTGTCTGTGAGACCCTCTCTTTCGGCACAGAGATCAAAGCATATTTTGTAGGTACAAGGAAGACCGGATTTTGTTTAACCATGCCCCTTAGTCCACTCCCACTCTTAGGTTTGGCCACACCCACTATTTGCCACTGTATGCTTAGCCCACAACAGGTCACCATCTCCATAAAGTGTCCCTCATTCTCAAGTTGTAAAGTTGGGAGGTATGCAATACTGATCCATCTCTCGTTATTCCCATAGCTGGAACCCTGTCGGAGTTTCTCTCTGTTAGGAATGGACTTGCCAGTAATGGTGGGACTCACCTGCCTTGTGGGCTGCAGTACCAGGGCTGGCCAGCGGGTGCTCCCAGCAATCAGAGACTCAACCCTGCAGTCAGCCAAACACCTGAAACTGCTTATGCAGGTGTATTTAAGTGATGGCCAGACCTGCAGTCTTTGCCTTGGTGTGTGTGTTTTTCCTGGGCCCTGTATCTTGTAATCCTGCATTCTTGTTCCTGTTCCTGTGTTCCTGCTAGTACGTTTCCTTGTTGCCAAACTCTGCCTGTTCTGATTATGCTGACCCTCTCCTGCTCTGACCCCGGCTCGTTCCTGACCATCCCTCTGCCTGACCCTATGTACCACGCTGCCCGCTACCTGCTGAACCTGGCTTGTGACCCCGACCATTCTCCGCTTGCTCCCCCTGTACCTACCTGCCCGATTGTTATTGACCCGGCCTGCCTGACGACGCTTGCATTGTATGTACTGTTATCTGTGGGTGGTTGGTTGGGTTCGTTTGCACTGTGTTATGTTTTAGTATTGCACTGCGTTTATGTTTGTATTGTTAGTGTTAATAAATTATATTGTTTATAACATATCTGAAGTCTGCGTTTCCCTGCGTCAGTCACACACCTCTGGTCATACCCTGGAGCCCTGACACTCTCTTACTTTGCTTTAGCTGGTAAAGACCTGGGAGCAGGTAGCAGCCAACCAATCTCTACCATCAGGAGCTCTGAAGAAGCCTGCCTACTCCTTAGACTCCACTCCTGGGTGATCCCAGCCATGGTCAGGATAAGCTTCCTCCAGTTGTAGTTGGCAGATCCCTGATAGCTTGCTTGGTCCTGCCAACCACATCCGGAAAAAGCCTACCCTGACTACAACTGCGTTCACTGAGGAGCGAAGTGTAACACAGCGTTTCCCAACCCCTTTTTAGGTTGCAGCACACTATACACTCTTGAGACACCCCAATCTAAAATGTAAAAAAAAATACAATTTTCTTATCAATGGGAAACCTGAGCCTGGGATGATGTACACAACCACCTCAATGATGTTAACTTCACATTAGAAGCCCACCATCACATCAGAGGTCCCCCTCCCATCACATCAGAGTCCCCCCTTCACTTAAGATGTCCCCATCATATCAGAATCCCCCCTATTCATCAGAGCCCCCACTTTGCGTGAAGACCCCTCAACACATCAGAGTTTTTCCAAAACAGACCCCTCTTGACAGAGTCCTCTCCACACATCAGAGTTCCCCCAGTCACACAGTTGCCCCATCACAGAGCCCCACAATCATGCATCCCCCAATCACAGAGCTCCCAATTACACATCTCCCCCATCACAGGCCCTTCCAAGTACACAGTCTCCTCTTCACCTCTGAGCCCGACCTTATGGCTTCAGCAGCACGGCGGAGTGCAGGAGGCAGAGCAGGTTTGGAGATGGAAGGCTTCCATCTTCTCCTGCATTTTGGGTTTGGCCCTGCTTACTGCCTGCCCTGGATCAGCATCATGCTTTGCCATGGTGCAGGCCAGGCGGTCCAGCCACCAACACCATAACAATGAATGACACATCTTTGGTTGTTATGATGCTGGCGGCTGGCCTGACAACACCATAGCAAATCATGATGCTGATCCAGAGCAAACTGGGTTTTCTCCAGAACTCCTGATGGTGGAGATGGGTTGGCATTGATAAATGTTGCTTGAACAAGAATTGCTGATCTGAGCACAGCTTAAATAGAGTCACTAGGCTGGGCGAAGAATGGTCCTATATCATATAGCAGGTTACATTTGGTGGCACCTAAATCTGTCAGAATCAGGTGACATCAGTCCACCAGTCAATGGGACCACAAATGACAGTTCAAATTTGCTCCTGACACAGAAAATATTGAGTATGGCAGCACAAAGACTTCCCAGGCACAGCGTGCAATCTCTACCGCCCGGAGCTCAGCCACTGAGGCTTCAGAGGGAGAGACTGTGCACTGCAGTATATTATGCTGAGGACATGCCTTTATTAAAGTAGGGGGGCATGTAGTACGGGGATAATTTATTCCCTAGTTCCCTAGCTGTGGGCCCCTCCTTTATGGGATGTGACCTGTTGTTCCTGCCCCTCTAGCAGAACCCCTATACAGTTAGGTCCATTTAGTATATATTTGGACACAGACAAAATTTTTGTTTTTTCAGGTATTTACCAAAACATATTCAAGCTCTAGTTCCCTATTGGATATGGGTGAAAGTGTGTACTCTCAGGTTTAATTTGAGGGTATGTACATCCAAATTGGAGGAAGGGTTTAGGAATTACAGCTCTTAAGAGTAGCCATCCCCCCTTTTTCAAGGTCTTATACCCAAGTGTAACATGCCTAGCCACCACGCCAGGGCAGGCGTGAACTGAGCACAGCAAACAGGTACTTGCAGTTGGCGGACAGGCAGAGTAGTTCGATGACAGTCCAGGTCAAAAGGCGGGCAGATTTCAGAGAATAGTCTATATCCGATCTGAGTCATCAGTGAAGGAATCCAGACAGCAGAGCAGGACAGACAAACAGGGAGATTGACCACGTGTAACCAGCACTATCACAAGCATGAGACTGCAGGCTTGGCTGGCTTAAATCAGGTTTGGTCTCCACCTAGACATTGGCCACATCAATCACCTTGCAGGTGGATGGACAACCAAGGAGAATGCATCATACCCAAAACCAAGATGCTGGAATGAGACCAGCAGCTGACATGAACAGGAGCTCCTGACATTGGGCTTCTCTAGCTATGGGCCTTGAGATACCAGACTTCCAGTACTGACCTAAGGGGAACAAGGAATCAACATGATACCAGGAGATATCTGTTTACATTACTAAAATCAGAAGTGCCTTTATTTCCTTTCCAATGTTTGGAAATTGTACTCTTTATTGCCACATAAAAGAAGATAGACTTTGTTTCTAGATACTTTAGAGTGATGTTATTCAAAGTGAATGCCTGACTGCCTCAGTGGAAATGTGCAAGGTGGGCCAGTACACAGTTAAGCCACAGGTGGCTGGGCTCGTGTAACTCATGATACACTACAAGGGTACATGGTCAGGTCAAGAGAAGTGGTGATCAGGGGAAGAGGTCACCTTCCTAGCAGTGTAGTGACAAAAGTAGACCCCTATACCCCTCTGTGGAACACACATCAAGGGACCTGGGTCCCAAGTGTTTGGCTGGACCATCGAAGTCCTGACCTGGAACCATGAAAGAAATGCAAAGACAAGACACATGAGTACTCCCAACGATTTATGGAATGGTGCTACTATCCATAAGTGGTTGGGATAATGTAGCAGAGAGCATCTAGTCCACCATCTGCATACATGTCAGCAGACAGTTTAGGTCTCCATGGGCAGTGAGGCAGTTTTGGACTGAAGCAGTAGGCCCATTGACAGCCTTGTGCTTCTGTAGGCCATTTAGCAGAGCAACAACTATATGGGACAGCTAAGAACCTGACTAAATGTGTTTTAAACTAGTGTGGAGCCATTTTGGTTCATTTTAGCCAACCTCCCCATAACCTGTTTGGTTGTACCCTTGTATAATCATACAATATTCATGTAACACCTTCCTTGATAGCTAGGGGGAGCTAGATCCTAATTGTTAGGCAGAGGCTGAGTAGCAGCCTGGTGCAACCGTCAGTGCCAGGTCAAACTGCAGACAAGCATCTCTGGAATTCCTCCCCATTCTGGAACTTTGGAGTAAGGTCTGGAAGCAGTGGGTGGATCGGAGAAATGGCTGGCTTGTACTCTTAGGGGATCCTGGCCAATCCCCAACAGCAGGCTTGGCAAGGGGCCAGGAGAACCTTAAGTGTAGCTGAGACTGCTCAGTAGCAGGAATGTTTGGGTAGAAGAGAGAGAGATGTGAGAGGCTGGAGGTAGGAGCCTGTGAGGGGGCCCAGATGGATAGGGGCTCACCTGCAGGCAGAGGACCTTTGAAGGGTGAAAACTTGAAACTTCACCCGGCCCCTGAGAGAAGACCACCTGTGTGGCAGGGAAAGAGCACGCAGCTAGAAGGCCTGGTAGCATCCACCAACCACCGGCAGCACAGGGCAAGGACCAAGTGAGTAAACCTGCACCTCCTGGGCCAGTAAGGTGAAAGGAGCACTCTAGTAGGAAAATAGATTTGCTATCTTACCCAGGACTGTTTTACATTGTAGTGGCAGACACTGGATCCCCTGACCAGGGATTCACCCAGTACAGCTGGATGGGGAGAGGAGTCATCTGGAGTCTGGGGTGGTACTACAGGAGATGCCAGCTAGCTCTTTAGAAGGGACATTTTGCTGTAGAGACTTGTACATAGTTGTTAAGGAGTCCGTCCTCAGTTGCAATTCCCTTGGGCATCCCGTACACCACATACCCCATCCAAGTTATAAATCCACTAATACAACTTCAAAACAAAGCTCAAGGACTAGTTGCTGTCTCCTGATGCAAGTCTGAATGTAAAATGTATGTTGCCTGGCTGTGCAGGACTATAGGTGGACTGAAATCTATTGCAACTCCCAAGGGGGTAGTGCTACATTCATAATATATGTTTGGTGACTTGCTTTAGTGACCATATAAAGATATCATCAATAACTGCTTGTGTGTTGATTTCATAGGTACTGAAATCTCCATTTCTACGGTGGTAAAAAAAGGTAAAAGATTTTTATTTCGGAAACTAAACGAGTACTTGGGGAGCAGCATAGACAAGGCTGGTCCACTGGCCATTCACAAAATTTCACTGGATTGTACTAACAGTCAAAACTCATGGGAATTCGGAAAGCCAAGGAATGATAAGCAAAACAAAGTGATCATGATGGTTGGTGAAACCGGATCTGGTAAGACAACCCTGATTAACACTATGGTCAACTTCATCTTTGGTGTGGAGTGGAAGGATGATCACCGGATCCAGTTACTTGAAGAAAGTAGTAAGAAGAGTCAAGCTCACAGCCAAACATCGAGTGTCACTACCTACCAGATCAACCACGAAGATAACTTCCGAATCCCGTACTCCATAACCATCATTGACACTCCAGGGTTTGGAGACACCAGAGGGATAAACTACGATGAGAAAATAATGCGGAAGATACGAGAATTTTTTCAAACATGCAAATTCACAAAAATTGATGCCATTTGTTTTGTCGTTCAGTCATCTTTGACGCGATTAACTCCAACACAGGAGTACATCTATGACAACGTTTTATCCATTTTTGGGAATGACATCAAAGAGAATATAGTCTTCCTCATTACCTTTGCTGATGTCCAGAAACCAAATGTTCTCTCAGCAATTGTTGAGGCTGATGTTCCCTGTGCGAAATCTGAGGATGGACAACCTGTGTACTTTAAGGTCAATAACTCCATGCTGTATAAAAATAACCGCCCTGATGAGGAGGATGAGGATGAAGAAGTCTACTTGACTCATGAAATACAATGGAAGATGGGAATGAAAAGCCTTGATAAATTTCTTTTACACTTTTTGCCTGGAATAGCCAGTAAAGATTTAAGCTTAACAAAGGAAGTTTTGGCAGAAAGAAACACTTTGGAGATAACTTTGGATGGACTTGTCCAAAAAATTAAGGAGGTGACCGGGAAACAGCATGAACTGGAGCAAACAGAGCGAGCTTTGAGTGAAAACAAGGCAGAGATTGAAAACAATAAGAATTTTAAGTTTGAAGTCATAAGAGTCGTAAACAAAAAGATAAAATCCACAGAACGCTCAAACAATTGTAACACGTGCAACTCCACATGCCACCAAGACTGCAACGTGAATTTTAATCCCCTGGTTTATTTTTGTGAAGTTTTTAGTTGGGGGGGAACTTGCAGTGTGTGTGGACATCAGTCTAGTGTGCACTTTTCAGAAAATTCTCACTGGATAACTACTAATGAAGTCCACATGAAAACTTATACCGAAGTAAAAGCAAAATATGAAGACGCGGAGAAGAAGGCGATGACTCTAGAAGATGTTCTCAAAAAATTGAAGGATGACATTGAGAAGGCAAAGGATGAGGCACTGAAACTTATTCAGGAGGTTGCCAGGATCCTTAATCGTCTCCAGGAGATCGCCTTAAAACCCAACCCGATGTCTGCTGTAGATTACCTCCAGCTACTCATCCAAAGAGAGCAGCGGGAAGGAAAGATTGGATTCAAGGAGAGAATTAAACTGCTGGAAGAAAACATTGGAAGATTTAAACTTATCGGTAATATTCAGTCTCAGGGAGACGATGCCAGCTTTAAGAACCTATTGTCACAAATGAGCATAGCTTCTGACACTGAATAACATAATGCCGGTGTAAATCTGGAAGGTCCCGATTATCGATCTGTTGGGTTACGCTGTTCTCCATCTGCCTCCCTGTTAGCATGTTGTGTACACATGAAAATACACTATAGCAACAAAATTCTCATATATTCTCATATCTCATATATTCTCATATCTCATATATTCTCATATCTCATATATTCTCATATCTCATATATTCTCACATATTATACTGCTTGTAGTAAGTCTGTGTTGGTGTCAGATGAAATTCTTATGTTTAATCTAACATTCTCTCTTGTGAAGATGGCTATGATGTAATTGTCTTATCTCCCATCCCCTGTATCTGTGTATGTTCCTGTTTCCAATAAAAATTGAGAAGGTCTAAGCCAGGGGTGTCCAAACTTTTTTCAAAGAGGGCCAGATTGGATGAAGTGAACATGGTGGAGGTCCGAACATTTTTCCAAACATTCTTTGAACCATTACAATTAAATGCAAATAAATTATTTTATGCCAAGTTAATTGCAAACGACATACTTTTCATTTCATAACATTAAGATCAACTGACAGCTGAGTTTTCACAATGTATTGAAAATAAAATTTAAAAAAAACTTACCTGCACTAATGTAAAGGGTGAAAAAGGTAGCTGGAGCTGAAGTCTCTGCTCGGCAGCCGGGAGGGGAAGAGAAACACACTTCCCGCTGGAAGCCCGGCCCTGACGTCACCGCCCTCTGTTGCTCCCAGCGCGGCGCAGTCACGCATGCGCACTGCTCTCAAGCAGAAGACTGTCTGCCACAGAAGGGAGGGCCGTGCGACAGCCGCATTTACACAGACCAGGGAGAACACGCCGCAGTCAGGCATGCGCACTGCCCTCTGCTCTCAAGCAGAAGACTGTCTGCCATAGAAGGGAGGGCCGTGGGAGGGCCACATTACACAGAGCAGGGAGGGCTGTTGGAGGGCCGTATTAAACCGACCCCCGGGCCGTAAATGGCCCGCGGGCCGGACTTTGGACATGCCTGGTCTAAGCAAACTGTCCTTCAGCATCTGAGGTAAGAAGACATCTGCAACAGCTTTCCAACAGACAGTTAGTAACATCCCATCTCCACGCACCACTCTTCCATTTGATCTCTGAACTCTGGGTGCGGGTTCAAGAAGCCCGTCCTTGCTTATCATCAAAGGAAAAATAAAAGGATAACAATTACATTCCAAACTGTGCTCCTCAAGGTTACTTTATTAAATCATCCATACTAGATATACAGTCATAGTGTGTGACGGGAGTTACTTTGGGTGGGGGGCCCATGGAACCCAGCTCACTTTGGAGAGGTGGGGAGACCCCTGTCTCCGCTCCCCATATCCCTATTATTTGTAAGTCACCCTCTGCCTGTTTGGGGTACAGGGTTATCTGTCCTAATGTGTGGGGATTGTTGATTGTTTAATGTCATGTGGTTGCATCCCATTGTTCTATTGTGTGTCTGGCTTGGGAGCAGGGGAGGACTGACCATTCAAACACTCGGGCACGGCCCGAGGACCCGGGGTCAGTAGGGGGCCCCATGAGATGCCCCTGGTACCTTTTCATTGGCTTTTTCATAGACTTTTTTGGGTGTTGGTGAGGACACAGGGGCCCCATGATCCCCTATTGCCCGGGGGCCCCATGAGTTGTCAGTCCGCCCCTTCTTGGGAGCAAACTATTATGGGATGTATGTGTTTATGTGTATTAGCTTAGTGGGGGGTGTCTCCAGCAGCTCTCCCTCCTGATGGGACTGTCTGCTGGCGTGAAGTTTGAATACCTGTGTGTCTCTTGTTACTAAATGTAGATTGCCCCACCCTGTGTCATTATGCAGGGAGGGGGGATTGTCCCCTGAGTGTATATGTCTTGTATCTGTGTTCAAATAAAGTAGTCTATTTCCTGGTTTACTTCAAGACTGGTGTCGTCTAGTCTTGTTTGGTCGGCTGTGGTGTCTGTGGTCGGTGTTTGGACTGGGAAGCGGTATTCTAATGGAAGCACAGTCTGGGTCGGTTCCGTTACATAGTGTATCCATCCAAAGAAACCAACTCCTCCTTAACAAGTTCCACCACAATGTGGCTTGAGCACAAGGTTCAAGGTTCCTTGTGATTAAGCTACATTGTGGTGAAAGGCGTTAAGGAGGAGTTGGTTTCTTTGGGTGGAGACACTATGGCTGTATATTTAGCTTTCAACCCCGAAAAGGCCTGCTGATTCTGTCCCAGGTTCTTTTCCCAAGGTAGTGTAGCGAAAGACAGGTACACAGCAACAGTCTCTCTTCTGGCTCAGTGAACAGTCTAGGGGTATCTTTTTTATATTTATTGCTGAAAAAAACTTGGATGGGGATCAGGGAAGCTGTGGGACACTCTAGTAGCACAATATAGCAACACGAGGAGACTCTTACTTCTTCAAGCTTCATAGTACAGTCCCTCCAGCAACTAAGGGACTGAGCAACATTGAGACTCCAAAGGGAAGTCCCAAATTTAAGGAAACTCTGACAATGACACACAAGAGATAGTAGTGGCACACAGTCACTAGGATCCTACATTTAGGTGTGTACTCGCAAATGTCCATGGATACTGGGGTGTAGCGCCCCTTTAGGTAGCCAGGGGGAGCTAGTTACATTTATTTTAGTTGCAGAGGCTGAGTAGCAGCCTGGGCAATAGTCAGCAGGGTCAATTTTAGGTAATGGCTGAGAGGCTCTGCAGATCAGTTCCTTGATATCTCTCCTTTCTCTAGAATCTTGGAGAAGATTCTAGAAGCAGTGGGCAGGGGTGAGGAGGAGCTGCCTGCACACATAGAGGACTTTGGCCAATCCCCAAGCAGGAGGCTTTGCATGGGGCCATTACAGCCTTTAAGTGTGTTTGAGCCTGCTCAGCAGCAGAAGCGTTCTGGTGGAAGATGTGAGGAAGGCTGAGATGCAGGAGCCTGGAAGTGGGCCCAGTGGGAAGGGGCCTACCTACAGGCTGGAACCTGGAAAGGAGGATCACTCAGCCTCATTGGTCCTCGGATGGAGGACCACCTGTGGAGTCAGGGAAGGAGCCAGCCCAGCAGAAGGCCTGACAGTAGCCACCAACCCAACCAGCTCACAGGCAAAGATTGAGTGAGTACTCCTGCACTCCCTGGACCAGAAACCGGGAAACCTGACTAGTTTCTTACCCAGGACTGTTCAACTTAAAGTGGCAGGCACTTGATCCCCTTGGCCAGGAATTCCTCCAAACAACTGGGTAAAGAAGAGGATTTATCTGGGGTCTGGGGTAGTACACCAGGAGAGGCTGGAGAGTTCTCCTAGAAGAGAATTTCCTATTTTGAACTTGTATGTAGTTGCCAGAAATTTGTCCTCAGTTTACTGTTCCTTCAGCATCCCATACAACCTTCAACCCCATCCAAGTTCAATACTCCCAAACAAGCTCAAGGACTGTTTATTGTCTCCATAATGCAGGTCTGTGAAAAATGTGTGTTGTCTAGCTGTGCAAAACTATAGGGGGACCCAAATCTTCAGCAACTCCTAAGGGGGTAGTGCTACACTTGGATGCCAGACATTTCTCCCTTGAACTCTGCAGACCAGATCCTCAGTGAAATCCCTTTAATCAGTTCCAGCGAGATTCAGTAGAACAGGTCCTCCAGCTCTAGCATAGCTGGGGCCTTGATGAACATTATTACAGCCCCCCCAGCTCTAATATAGCTGGGACCTCAATGAGCACACATAGAAGTACAGCTTGACTGCCCAGGATGGGAACTTATCATTCTGGACAAGAACCCCTCTACCCCACAGCTAGACTGCCCAGCAGAGCAGCAGCTCTTCAGGCTTGGGAACTTTTTCTGAACAAGAACCCCTCTGCCCCAGGTCGCATGCTATTTATGCACCCATCAGCTACTTGGCACCCTCCCACAGGGATTGGCTGGAACAACATAAATATTCGGTCTGTGAATTTGATTCTTCTGGCCAACTGCATTTCAGAATCCTCCCGAAGGCAGGAGGAAGTAGTCAAATCCACAAACAGTAAAACCTAGAACACCCCAAATTAATCACAAGCTGCTCCCCTGATTACAGGAGAGCCAAAAAAAATAAATTTACCTAATCTAACTAGCAGCCTATCTAGGAGGGTGTTACATCCATCTAGTATGGATGATCCAATAAAGTACCATATTTTTCACTCCATAAGACGCATTTAAGTTTTAGAGGCAAAAAACAAGAAAAAAATATTCTGAACCAATGGACTGCAGATATAGTACAGGAGATGACCAGAGACTGCGGACATAGTACAGGAGATGACCAGAGACTGCGGACATAGTACAGGAGATGACCAGAGACTGCGGACACAGTACAGGAGATGACCAGAGACTGCGGACACAGTACAGGAGATGACCAGAGACTGCAGACACAGTACAGGAGATGACCAGAGACTGCAGACACAGTACAGGAGATGACCAGAGACTGCAGACACAGTACAGGAGATGAACAGAGACTGCAGACACAGTACAGGAGATGACCAGAGACTGCAGACACAGTACAGGAGATGACCAGAGACTGCAGACATAGTACAGGAGATGACCAGAGACTGCGGACACAGTACAGGAGATGACCAGAGACTGCGGACATAGTACAGGAGATGACCAGAGACTGCGGACACAGTACAAGGGATGACCAGAGACTGCGGACATAGTACAGGAGATGACCAGAGACTGCGGACACAGTACAGGAGATGACCAGAGACTGCGGACACAGTACAGGAGATGGTCAGAGACTGCGGACACAGTACAGGAGATGGTCAGAGACTGCAGACATAGTACAGGAGATGACCAGAGACTGCAGACATAGTACAGGAGATGACCAGAGACTGCAGACATAGTACAGGAGATGACCGGAGACTGCGGACACAGTACAGGAGATGACCGGAGACTGCGGACACAGTACAGGAGATGACCGGAGACTGCGGACACAGTACAGGAGATGACCAGAGACTGCAGACACAGTACAGATGATCAGAGACTGCGGACACGGTACAGGAGATGACCGGAGACTGCAGACACAGTACAGGAGATGAACAGAGACTGCAGACACAGTACAGGAGATGACCAGAGACTGCGGACACAGTACAGGAGATGACCAGAGACTGCAGACATAGTACAGGAGATGACCAGAGACTGCGGACACAGTACAAGAGATGACCAGAGACTGCGGACATAGTACAGGAGATGACCAGAGACTGCGGACACAGTACAAGGGATGACCGGAGACTGCAGACATAGTACAGGAGATGACCAGAGACTGCGGACACAGTACAGGGATGACCAGAGACTGCGGACACAGTACAAGGGATGACCAGAGACTGCGGACATAGTACAGGAGATGACCAGAGACTGCGGACACAGTACAGGAGATGGTCAGAGACTGCGGACACAGTACAGGAGATGGTCAGAGACTGCAGACATAGTACAGGAGATGACCAGAGACTGCAGACATAGTACAGGAGATGACCAGAGACTGCAGACATAGTACAGGAGATGACCAGAGACTGCGGACACAGTACAGGAGATGACCGGAGACTGCGGACATAGTACAGGAGATGACCGGAGACTGCGGACACAGTACAGGAGATGACCGGAGACTGCGGACACAGTACAGATGACCAGAGACTGCGGACACGGTACAGGAGATGACCGGAGACTGCGGACACGGTACAGGAGATGACCAGAGACTGCAGACACGGTACAGGAGATGACCAGAGACTGCGGACACGGTGCAGGAGATGACCGGAGACTGCGGACACGGTGCAGGAGATGACCAGAGACTGCGGACACGGTGCAGGAGATGACCGGAGACTGCGGACACGGTGCAGGAGGTGACCGGAGACTGCGGACACGGTACAGGAGATGACCGGAGACTGCGGACACGGTACAGGAGATGACCAGAGACTGCGGACACGGTACAGGAGATGACCGGAGACTGCGGACACGGTACAGGAGATGACCGGAGACTGCGGACACGGTACAGGAGATGACCGGAGACTGCGGACACGGTACAGGAGATGACCGGAGACTGCGGACACGGTACAGGAGATGACCGGAGACTGCGGACACGGTACAGGAGATGACCGGAGACTGCGGACACAGTACAGGAGATGACCGGAGACTGCGGACACGGTGCAGGAGATGACCGGAGACTGCAGACACAGTACAGGAGATGAACAGAGACTGCAGACACAGTACAGGAGATGACCAGAGACTGCGGACACAGTACAGGAGATGACCAGAGACTGCAGACATAGTACAGGAGATGACCAGAGACTGCGGACACAGTACAAGAGATGACCAGAGACTGCGGACATAGTACAGGAGATGACCAGAGACTGCGGACACAGTACAGGAGATGACCAGAGACTGCAGACATAGTACAGGAGATGACCAGAGACTGCGGACACAGTACAAGAGATGACCAGAGACTGCGGACATAGTACAGGAGATGACCAGAGACTGCGGACACAGTACAAGGGATGACCGGAGACTGCAGACATAGTACAGGAGATGACCAGAGACTGCGGACACAGTACAGGGATGACCAGAGACTGCGGACACAGTACAAGGGATGACCAGAGACTGCGGACATAGTACAGGAGATGACCAGAGACTGCGGACACAGTACAGGAGATGGTCAGAGACTGCGGACATAGTACAGGAGATGGTCAGAGACTGCAGACATAGTACAGGAGATGGTCAGAGACTGCAGACATAGTACAGGAGATGACCAGAGACTGCAGACATAGTACAGGAGATGACCAGAGACTGCAGATATAGTACAGGAGATGACCAGAGACTGCGGACACAGTACAGGAGATGACCAGAGACTGCGGACACAGTACAGGAGATGACCGGAGACTGCGGACATAGTACAGGAGATGACCGGAGACTGCGGACACAGTACAGGAGATGACCGGAGACTGCGGACACAGTACAGATGACCAGAGACTGCGGACACGGTACAGGAGATGACCGGAGACTGCGGACACGGTACAGGAGATGACCAGAGACTGCAGACACGGTACAGGAGATGACCAGAGACTGCGGACACGGTGCAGGAGATGACCGGAGACTGCGGACACGGTGCAGGAGATGACCAGAGACTGCGGACACGGTGCAGGAGATGACCGGAGACTGCGGACACGGTGCAGGAGGTGACCGGAGACTGCGGACACGGTACAGGAGATGACCGGAGACTGCGGACACGGTACAGGAGATGACCAGAGACTGCGGACACGGTACAGGAGATGACCGGAGACTGCGGACACGGTACAGGAGATGACCGGAGACTGCGGACACGGTACAGGAGATGACCGGAGACTGCGGACACGGTACAGGAGATGACCGGAGACTGCGGACACGGTACAGGAGATGACCGGAGACTGCGGACACGGTACAGGAGATGACCGGAGACTGCGGACACAGTACAGGAGATGACCGGAGACTGCGGACACGGTGCAGGAGATGACCAGAGACTGCGGACACGGTACAGGAGATGACCAGAGACTGCGGACACGGTGCAGGAGATGGACCAGAGACTGCGGACACGGTGCAGGAGATGACCGGAGACTGCGGACACGGTGCAGGAGATGACCGGAGACTGCGGACACGGTACAGGAGATGACCGGAGACTGCGGACACGGTACAGGAGATGACCGGAGACTGCGGACACGGTGCAGGAAGTGAACGGAGACTGCGGACACGGTACAGAAGATGACCGGAGACTGCCGACACGGTACATGAGGTGACCGGAGACTGCGGACACGGTACAGGAGATGACCGGAGACTGCGGACACGGTACAGGAGATGACCGGAGACTGCGGACACGGTACAGGAGATGACCGGAGACTGCGGACACGGTACAGGAGATGACCGGAGACTGCGGACACAGTACAGGAGATGACCGGAGACTGCGGACACGGTGCAGGAGATGACCAGAGACTGCGGACACGGTACAGGAGATGACCAGAGACTGCGGACACGGTGCAGGAGATGGACCAGAGACTGCGGACACGGTGCAGGAGATGACCGGAGACTGCGGACACGGTGCAGGAGATGACCGGAGACTGCGGACACGGTACAGGAGATGACCGGAGACTGCGGACACGGTACAGGAGATGACCGGAGACTGCGGACACGGTACAGGAGATGACCGGAGACTGCGGACACGGTGCAGGAAGTGAACGGAGACTGCGGACACGGTACAGAAGATGACCGGAGACTGCCGACACGGTACATGAGGTGACCGGAGACTGCGGACACGGTACAGGAGATGACCAGAGACTGCGGACACGGTACAGGAGATGACCAGAGACTGCGGACACGGTGCAGGAGATGGACCGGAGACTGCGGACACGGTACAGGAGATGACCGGAGACTGCGGACACGGTACAGGAGATGACCGGAGACTGCGGACACGGTACAGGAGATGACCGGAGACTGCGGACACAGTACAGGAGATGACCGGAGACTGCGGACACAGTACAGGAGATGACCAGAGACTGCGGACACGGTGCAGGGGATGACCAGAGACTGCGGACACGGTGCAGGAGATGACCAGAGACTGCGGACACGGTGCAGGGGATGACCAGAGACTGCGGACACGGTGCAGGAGATGACCAGAGACTGCGGACACGGTGCAGGGGATGACCAGAGACTGCGGACACGGTGCAGGAGATGACCAGAGACTGCGGACACGGTACAGGGGATGACCAGAGACTGCGAACACAGTACAGGAGATGACCAGAGACTGCGGACAGTACAGGGGATGACCAGAGACTGCGGACAGTACAGGAGATGACCAGAGACTGCAGACAAAGTATAGATGACCAGAGACTGCGGACACAGTACAGGAGATGACCAGAGACTGCGGACAGTACAGGAGATGACCAGAGACTGCAGACATAGTACAGGAGATGACCAGAGACTGTGGACAGTACAGGAGATGACCAGAGACTGCGGACAGTACAGGAGATGACCAGAGACTGCAGACATAGTACAGGAGATGACCAGAGACTGCAGACAGTACAGGAGATGACCAGAGACTGTGGACATAGTACAGGAGATGGCCAGAGACTGTGGACAGTACAGGAGATGACCAGAGACTGCGGACATAGTACAGGAGATGACCGGAGACTGCGGACACAGTACAGGAGATGACCAGAGACTGCGGACACAGTAGAGGGGATGACCAAGAGACTGCAGACAGGGTGCAGGAAATGACCAGAGACTGAGGACTGTATAGGGGATGACCAGAGAGTGAGGACAGTGCAGGGGATGACTAAGAGAATGCTGACCTTTGGGGAGGGAGGGGGAGCAGGTACCTGAATTTGACAGGTACCCGCTCCCACTTCTGCGGCGTTATCCCCCCTTTAGTGTGGGCATCCGGCTGACAACCTTGTACCCAGTGCGCATGCGCGAGAAGCGCTGCGCTTTGTGATTGGTCCGGCGTCTTCTGGGACCTGTCATGTGTTCCAGAAGACGCCGTACCATTCACAAAGAGCAGCACTTCTCGCGCATGCGCACAGGGCACCCGGCTGTCACAGCCGAGAGCCCACAATAAAAAGCCGGCGCTGGAAGACTGTGCAGTGCTGGGCCGAGGAACAAGTAAGCTCCCGCTGCACAGAAGAGCTGAGCAGCCGGCCCGATATTTTGACACCGCGGCGGTAGAAATACCGGACCGGCCGCTCCATATTCGCTCCATAAGACGCACTGACATTTCCCCCCCCCCCCTTTTTTGGGGGTAAAAAAGTGCGTCTTTTGGAGCGAAAAATACGGTAACTCAGAAGAGCACAGTTCGGAGTTCGGTTCTCATCCTTTTTACTTTCATTTGATGATAAACATTCCAGCAGGTTATGTTCCCAACTACATCCAAAGTACTAAATACTGCTGTAACTGCAGATACAGCTCAGAGTGCCGGCAAAACAGTCTTTGGAAAAGAAAGGCCAGAAATCACATATGATGGCTACCAACATGAAAACATGAAAATGAAGATGCAGCTGAGAAGAGAGGACACATGGAAGTGTATACAGGAGCCCAGACCAAATCCGTCTACAGCTGAGTGGATACAGAGAAATCAAAAAGTTCAGAGTACCATATCCCCTGTAACGGAACCGACCCAGACAGTACTTCCGTTAGAATACCGCTTCCCTGTCCGAACACCAACAGACACCACAGCCGACCATACAAGACTAGACGACACCAGACTTGAAGTAATCCAGAAGGTAGACTTGTTTATTTCAACACAGATACAAGATATATACACTCAGGGGACAATCCCCCCTCCCTGCATAATGACACAGGGTGGGGTAATATCTACATTTAGTAACAAGAGACACACCAGCAGACAGTCCCATCAGGAGGGAGGGCTGCTGGAGACCCCCCACCCCCACTAAGCTAATACACATAGACACATACATCCCATAATAGTTTGCTCCCAAGCAAGACAAACAATAGAACAATGGGATGCAGCCACACAACACCAAACAATCCACAACCCCAACCCCACCTATCTCCTAGACATGTCTATACAATATTAGGACAGATCACCCTGTACCCCTAACAGCCACAGGGTGACTTACACATAAGAGGGATATGGGGAGCTGCCCAGGGTTCTCCCCACCGCTTCAAAGTGAGCTGGGTTCCAGGGGCCCCCCACCCAAAGTGACTCCCGTCACATCCCCGATTATAGATGATGATCATATTGTGCACATATGTAAGTGAGAAGCTGCAGAAGAAATGTAGGAGGACCTACTGAAAGTACACAGGAGAGCAAAGCTTAGCCATTAGCTGTATTTTATTAGAAAACGATACCAGACTGAGCTGTTCATTGGTTTAGTCTGGTATAGATTTACAATTAAGTACATTTTATTGCTTTATTATTACTATTATAGGTCAGCATATGAAGGACCACATAAGATGTACCATAGCAATGGTGGAACACCTGCATGTAAGGGTAGGGGGCCTTCAGTATACTTCTGTTGGGAGCCAAGATGTGGTCTAATGCTAAGAAGTCTACCCCAGGGTGGGTTCTTCTGGGCTACTCTAGGCACTCAGGGCAGGGCCACTTACCCTGCACATGGGGTACCTTTGCTTTGTCGTGTTCATCAATGCCCCAGGACCGCTTTCAGGGAAATTCAACCTTAACGCGGTCTTCCAACCTAGAGATGGGCCATACACTGAGTGAATAAACTGGACTCCAATGAACCTTCTGGTCCCACTCCACCCATCCAGCGTACCTCTGTCAGCCTACTCCCAGAATGGAGTCCCGCTGTGCACCTAGCGAGGATCTCATGTGTGCACTTTGTTGTCTTACTTCTCCCAAACCTGATGCCTAGGCTGAGGACCTCTGTAGTGCTGATCTGCTCCCATTGCAGTTTGAGAGGGACCACTAGATTGTGTTTTGGGGTGTAATTCCAAGTATATCTCCTACTGCATGTTAAGAACATCATATTAATTAACAGTTGTGTGTAAAAAAAATATATTATTTTATTTTTTTATTTTCCAAAAACTTGTGGCAAAAAAAATGTGACCTTCAAAAGACTCACCATGCCTCTAACTAAATTCCCCCCAAATCCCCCCTTCTAGCTCAACTCCACAATCCCCCCTCCTAGCACAACCCCCCCACCCAATCCTCCCTCCTAGAACAACCACCCCAATCCCCTCTCCTAATACAAATTCCCCCTAAATCCCCCCCAATTCCTTCTCCTAGCAAAAATCCCCCATCCCCCCCAGCACCAATCCTCTTCTTTCAATCCCCCACCTAGGACAAATTCCCCCCAAATCCCACCTCTAGCTAAAACCCCTCAAAATTACCCTTCCCAGCATAAAAACCTCCCACGTTACCCAACTCCCCCCTCCACACACACACATCTTTTAGCACAGATCACCTGCCAGGTACAGCATCCATGGAAAAACTGAAAAACTGGCCTGGGAAGGGGGGGACTGAAATCTGGGGGGGGGGGGGGGTGGCCCACCGCAGCACCCTTCTAGATCCAGCCATGGTGCAGAGTAGGGAAACCACCAGTGGTGGCTGCACCCTAGGCAGCAGTGCACCCTAGACAGCTGCCTAGTTCGCCTAGTGGTTGCACCGTCCCTGACAAGTTGGTGTTAGGATAAGGACTTCTGCCTGTTGATTTGTTGCACTAAAGTTTTAACAGTAAAGTCTTTAAACGTTCTGCCTGGCCTGAAGTTATTCAATGGGGTCAGGTAGAGGGTATGAAGACAGCTCTGCAAGAGTTAACATAGTACAGAGTAACAGCAAGTAGTTGCCAGGGGTAACGGAAATCTAATAACTAGTATAAGCGGTCTGTCATGAAGTGGGGCACCTGTGCAAGGTTAGGAATCCTCCGGTAGTGAGGGGGTTGCTTCTGGGGCTCTCTCCCCTAGTGGTCCCTCTCAGATTGCAATGGGAGCAGATCAGCACCACAGAGGCCCTTAGCCTAGCCACCTCGTTTGGGAGAAGATAACAAAGTGCAGCATGAGATCCTCGCTAGGTGCACCGTGGGACCCCATTCTGGGAGTGAGCTGACAGAGGTACGCTGGATGGGTGGAATGGGTAAGTGGGTGGAGTGGGACCAGAGGGTCCATTGGAGTCCAGTTTGTTCACTTGGTGTATAGTGTATGGCCCAGCAATAAGTTGGAAGACCACATTAAGGTTGATTTTCCCTGAAAGCTGTCCAAGGGCATTGATGAGCACGACAAAACAAAGGTACCCCATGTGCAGGGTGAGTGATCCTGCCCACAGTGCCTAGCATAGCCAAGAAGAACCCACCCTGGGATGGGCCTTTTAGCATTAGACCACATCTTGGCTCCCAACAGAAGCATACTGGTCCCTCTCAAATTGTAATGGGAGCAGATCAGCACCACAGAGGCCCTCAGCCTAGCCACCAGGTTTGGGAGAAGATAACAAAGTGCATGCATGAGGTCCTCACTAGGTGCACCATGGGACCCCATTCTGGGAGTGAGCTGACAGAGGTATGCTGGATGGGTGGAATGGGTAAGTGGGTGGAGTGGGACCAGAGGGTCGATTGGAGTCCAGTTTGTTCACTTGGTGTACGGTGTATGGCCCAGCAATAAGTTGGAAAACCACATTAAGGTTGATTTTCCCTGAAAGCGGTCCAAGGGCATTGATGAGCACGACAAAACAAAGGTACCCCAGGTGCAGGGTGAGTGATCCTGCCCACAGGGCCTAGCATAGCCAAGAAGAACCCACCCTGGGATGGGCCTTTTAGCATTAGACCACATCTTGGCTCCCAACAGAAGCATAGTGGTCCCTCTCAAATTGCAATGGGAGCAGATCAGCACCACAGAGGCCCTCAGCCTAGCCACCAGGTTTGGGAGAAGTAAGACAACAAAGTGCACACATGAGGTCCTCATTAGGTGCACTGAGGGACTCCATTCTGACACAGGGAATGAACTGACAGAGGTACTCTGGATGGGTGGAATGGGTAAGTGGGTGGAGTAGGACCAGAGGGTCCATTGGAGTCCAGTTTATTCACTCGGTGTACGGTGTATGGCCCAGCTCTAAGTTGGAAGATTATAGTTATACTGTCCAGGAATCCAGGTATGACCAGAAATGTGTGGACTGACACAGGGAAACTGCAGGCTTCAGAAATGATGTAATAATAATATGATTTATTATTAGCCGCCCAAATATGCAAAACACACAGTAAACAAAACCAACCTTCAACTAGTATCAATATGTGCAGGAACACAGACGTAGTCAGGGCTGGAGAGGTGGAATGGTCAGGCAAGCCGTAAGGGACTGCCATGCACTGCCCAGCGGGATCTCTAGTGACCCACAGAACAGGATTCCTCAGGGCACGGAGTCTAAGCCCCAGTCTGCCTTTTCACCAGAGCCCCTGATGGTGGGGATGGACTTGGCGCAGGACTGAGACCAGGTCGCGGCCCCTGAGTACACCCAACTGTGGTAGAGGGGTCCGCCAAAGGTATGTACCAGGGGAGAGCCTGACGTGAAGAGGCTAGCAGGCCTGGGCAGCAGGGACTGGATCCATGCAGGATGGATGGATAACCGTGAAGGTATAACGTAGTCAGACAGGCCGGGTCAGCAACTAACGGGCAGGTAGGTACAGGAGGAGCAGGCGGAGAGTGGTCAGGTCACAAGCCAGGTTCAGCAACTAACGGGCAGGTAGGTACAGGAGGAGCAGGCAGAGAGTAGTCAGGTAAAGAGCCAGGGGTCAGTGCAGGGGACAGTCAGCAGGATCAGGATCAAAGCAGGGTCGGCAACAAAGGGTACTTCACAGAACAGAGGATCAGGCACAGGTAACAAGATACGGGGGCTCATGGGAAACAACATCAAGGCACTGATTGCAGGCCTGGTCCTGCTTAAATAGACCTCCTGCAATCAGCCTCAGGTGATGGCTTGATTGCAGGAGTGAGACCCTGGCTGCTGAAAGCACCCTCTGGTAGGAGCTGGTACTGCAGCCTACAGAGCAAGTGAGCCACAGCACCACCAGTGGCGAGTCCATTCCTGACATATACTATCCCCGCAGACCATGTCCCACAGCCCATTATATACAAAGAACACCTTTGTGGTTGGAGACATAATAGCCACCAGATGAATCCCATAGGGGGGGTGGAGGACATTAAATCACAGGAAAGTGGCACAACATGTTTCGCGACAATGACCGCTTCCTCAGGGGCTTAGTAGTAAAATCTAAAAGAAATCAGATTACAACATATAATGATAAAAAAAGAAAAAGAAGCACAATCATATATTAACATAATACGACTTACATATGATATCAATATGCACCGTGCAGCAGCAACACCCTCCGTATGTAGGGGGTAGGCCTCCTCTGTATATTCCACAAGGCAAGGGGCTGCTCCACAGGCCAGATATGGGGGCGCAAAAAATGGCTGAAGGTTCAAAACCTCAATGGTCTAGAACAGGGGTGGGCAAACTTTTTGACTCGAGGGCCGCAATGGGTTCATATATTGGACCCGGGGGCCGGACCAAGAGTAGATGAATTATGTGTATGTGTCATCCATAGTAAGTATAGTAATATTCCCCCATAGTAAGCATAGTAATTAATCCCCCATATAGTAATTCATCCCCCATAGTAATTCATCCCCCATAGTAATTCATCCCCCATATAGTAATTCATCCCCCATAGTAATTCATCCCCCATATAGTAATTCATCCCCCATATAGTAATTCATCCCCCATAGTAATTCATCCCCCATATAGTAATTCATCCCCCATATAGTAATTAATCCCCCTTATAGTAATTCATCCCCCATAGTAATTCATCCCCCATATAGTAATTCATCCCCCATATAGTAATTCATCCCCCATAGTAATTCATCCCCCCAATAGTAATTCATCCCCCCTATAGTAATTCATCCCCCATAGTAATTCATCCCCCATATAGTAATTCATCCCCCATATAGTAATTCATCCCCCCAATAGTAATTCATCCCCCATATAGTAATTCATCCCCCATAGTAATTCATCCCCCATATAGTAATTCATCCCCCATATAGTAATTCATCCCCCATAGTAATTCAGCCCCCATATAGTAATTCATCCCCCATAGTAATTCATCCCCCATATAGTAATTCATCCCCCATAGTAATTCATCCCCCATAGTAATTCATCCCCCATATAGTAATTCATCCCCCATAGTAATTCATCCCCGATATAGTAATTCATCCCCCATAGTAATTCATCCCCCATATAGTAATTCATCCCCCATAGTAATTCATCCCCCATATAGTAATTCATCCCCCATAGTAATTCATCCCCCATATAGTAATACATCCCCCATAGTAATTCATCCCCCATATAGTAATTCATCCCCCATATAGTAATTCATCCCCCATAGTAATTCATCCCCCATAGTAATTCATCCCCCCTATAGTAATTCATCCCCCATAGTAATTCATCCCCATATAGTAATTCATCCCCCATAGTAATTCATCCCCCATATAGTAATTCATCCCCCATAGTAATTCATCCCCCATAGTAATTCATCCCCCATATAGTAATTCATCCCCCATATAGTAATACATCCCCCATAGTAATTCATCCCCCATATAGTAATTCATCCCCCATAGTAATTCATCCCCCATATAGTAATTCATCCCCCATAGTAATTCATCCCCCATAGTAATTCATCCCCCATATAGTAATTCATCCCCCATAGTAATTCATCCCCCATATAGTAATTCATCCCCCATAGTAATTCATCCCCCATATAGTAATTCATCCCCCATAGTAATTCATCCCCCATATAGTAATTCATCCCCCATAGTAATTCATCCCCCATATAGTAATACATCCCCCATAGTAATTCATCCCCCATATAGTAATTCATCCCCCATATAGTAATTCATCCCCCATAGTAATTCATCCCCCCTATAGTAATTCATCCCCCATAGTAATTCATCCCCATATAGTAATTCATCCCCCATAGTAATTCATCCCCCATATAGTAATTCATCCCCCATAGTAATTCATCCCCCATAGTAATTCATCCCCCATATAGTAATTCATCCCCCATATAGTAATACATCCCCCATAGTAATTCATCCCCCATATAGTAATACATCCCCCATAGTAATTCATCCCCCATATAGTAATTCATCCCCCATATAGTAATTCATCCCCATATAGTAATTCATCCCCCATATAGTAATTCATCCCCCATAGTAATTCATCCCCCATATAGTAATTCATTCCCCATAGTAATTCATCCCCCATATAGTAATTCATCCCCCATATAGTAATTCATCCCCCATATAGTAATTCATCCCCCATAGTAATTCATCCCCCATATAGTAATTCATTCCCCATAGTAATTCATCCCCCATATAGTAATTCATTCCCCATATTAATTCATCCCCCATATTAAGTCCCCAAGTCCCCCCTGTGTCAATTCACTTACCTTTGCTCCGCGTGTTCCTCTCGCCGTGTCCCGCGCCGTTCCGGTGCAGCATGAAAATCTGTCTCCTATGAGGATCTGTCCCCCTCGACGTATCTGCGCATGTGCCAGTTTCAGGCATTAGCAGCCAATCGGCGATCTCCGGCACATGCGCAGATACGTCGAGGGGGACAGATCCTCATAGGAGACAGATTTTCATGCTACACCGGAACGGCGCGGGACACGGCGAGAGGAACGCGCGGAGCAAAGGTAAGTGAATTGACACAGGGGGGACTTGGGGACTTCAGGACGGACTGTGAGAGGAGCCTAGCTCCGCGGGCCGGATTAAAAGGTCCGCCGGGCCGGATTAAAAGGTCCGCCGGGCCGGATTAAAAGGTCCGCCGGGCCGTATACGGCCCGCGGGCCGTAGTTTGCCCATTGCTGGTCTAGAATCAGGAAAATACAAGTAATACATACTAGGGAGCAGCCCCAAAAATAATTCTTAGTAACATACAGTATGTATACTTGGAAGAGAAATAAAATGTCTCCTAAATTGGCCATCCCAGTAATGATACTAGTGTGTTCAGTGTTACCTGTAGCCTCCCTGGGGGTATTCCCGAGTGTAGCTCGGGGCAAAGTTTCAGCACCACAAGCAGTAACCCCCCCGAGATACACTCGGGAATACACTGCAGCATTGCTCCGGGATCTGTTGTTCTTACTTACCATGTCCCGCGATGTCCCTCCTGCAGTGTCCCCTGTAATGTCCTCCGGCTAATGCCGGCATCTGTCTTCCGGGTTCCGTTCCCTGCGACGTCGGGACGTACGGGGGACGGAACTGGCTGGAAATTTGAAAATGACAAAAAGTGACATTCACTAAATACACTAAAATCACATAGTATAACATTCCTGTATCAAACCATTTCACATACATTTTGTCCCGAGTGCTTTGTCCGGCGCCCTGCCTGCATTTTTACTGTTCTTTCTGCCTGGAAACTGAGAAACGTCCATGGCGTCCAAAAAGCGTCCCTTTAGGTCAGACGCGGTTTTAGACCGGCTAGAGAACAGCGATAGTAAATCAGAACCACTTGCAGAATTGAGTGATAATGATTGGTGGGGGAAATTCCTCATCAGACACTGAAAACGATTCTGCGACTGAGCTCAGCAATGTGCGAACTTGGAGCTCTATTTCAGATTTCAGTGTTTTTGGTTTGATTATATTATTGAATTACATTTATTATTATTATATTATTATTTTTTATGATTATTTATTCAATTATAATTTATGATTTCGTGTTTCAAATTTTATCATCCCCGGGATGTTTACTAGACTCTTGTTTGGACAGATTTCAGTGAGTTATTCCTAAAAATTACACGCCTACAATAAAAAAATACATCTTTCCATGCAAAAAAATTTACCACTTTGAGCACAGAAATACGGACATAATCAGACCGCTAGGGAGGTTAAGAGAAGTAGTTGTATCACAAGTCAAGCATTTCCTGAGGAAAAACATCCAATTCTCTCATGAAGCAACAATTGCCAAAGGAAAAGGAAGGAGATAACCTCAGATATTCGACATATCAGACTGGATGTCGCTCCACTTCCTTAAACTGAACCTCTCCAAAACCGAGTTTCTTGTCTTCCCCCCCCCCAGCCCGGACACCACCCCCCATTGACTTCTCCATCACATCCAACAACGCCACCATCAAACCCGCCCCGCAGGCCAGTGTACTTGGTGTCATTCTGGACTCCAACCTATCCTTCCAGCCCCAAGTCCAATCTTTAACAAACTCATGCAGACTCCACCTCCGCAACATGCAGACTCCACCTCCGCAACATGCAGACTCCACCTCCGCAACATGAAGACTCCACCTCCGCAACATCACCAAAATCTGCACGTTCCTAACCCCAGAAACCACTAAACAGCTCATCCACTCCCTCATCATATCACGACTCGACTACTGCAACTCCCTCCTCACTGGCCTGCCTCGCCGCTGGCTATCCCCGCTTCAGTCCATCCTGAATACGGCTGCCAGACTCATCCACCTTTCCAACTGCTCCATCTCCGCCACCCCCCTCTGCCAATCCATCCACTGGCCTCCACTCAGTGTCCTCCACCCCCCTCTGCCAATCCCTCCACTGGCTTCCACTCAGTGTCCTCCCCCCCCCTCTGCCAATCCCTCCACTGGCTTCCGATTGCCCAACGGATCAAATTCAAAATCCTAACACTGACGTACAAAGCCGTCCACCATACTGCCCCGAACTACATCACTGACCTAATATCCAAGTACCGCCCAGCACGCACACTCCGCTCCTCACAAGACCTCCTTCTCTCTAGTTCCCTGGTCTCCTCCTCCCATGCCCGTCTCCAGGACTTCTCCAGGGTGTCACCCATCCTCTGGAACTCCCTGCCCCAACCCATCAGATTATCACCTACTCTCCTCTCCTTTAGGCGCACCCTGAAAACCCACCTCTTCAGGGAAGCCTACCCCACCCCCTGCTAACTTGCCAACCTCCTTCACTCTTCCTACCACCCCATCCCCCTCAGCTATCTCCTCCTGTGCCACCATCCCCTCCCTCCTAGATTGTAAGCTCCAAGGAGCAGGGCCCTCGATCCCCTCATGTTTTGCATTGTATTGGTATTGTTCTGTCACATGTTCTGTCCCCCTTTGTAATGAACAGCGCTGAGCGAACTCTTGGCGCTTTATAAATACTGTATTATAATAATAATATTCAAAAGCTGAAAAGGCTGAAAAAACATCTCTGTAGGACGGATAACTAACCCCCCAAGTAGTCACTTGTATAATATCACCAACTATAATGACCTACCAGCTAGGAGAAGATGATCTTTTAAACTGCAAAATGCTTTTCCACGACTTATTGTCATAATAAAGTACAAATGTGCCTTTAAAGTCCATTTGCAACCCTTTTCCTGCCCTTTCCCCTTCAAATTTTGATTATTACAATTAGGACGTGGCACTCAAATATTACTTCAGTTCTGGAAGTGATCTGCCACCCGGATACACTCCAATTTCTTCTTGTGTTCCATTCTCTGGCTCATGCTGTAGCATGTCCCAAGTCTCTGACAGGCTCCTGTAGCATGCCCCCAATCTCTCACTATTTCCGGAGTCCATTCTCTGGCTCATGCTGTAGTATGTCCCAAGTCTCTGACAGTCTCCCGTATCATGTCCCCAATCTCTCACTATTTCCGGTGTCCATTCTCTGGCTCATGCTGTAGTACGTCCCAAGTCTCTGACAGTCTCCTGTAGCATGCCCCCAATCTTTCACTATTTCCGGTGTCCATTCTCTGGCTCATGCTGTAGTAGGTCCCAAATCTCTGACAGTCTCCCGTAGCATGCCCCCAATCTCCCACTATTTCCGGAGTCCATTCTCTGGCTCATGCTGTAGTATGTCCCAAGTCTCTGACAGTCTCCTGTAGCATGTCCCCAATCTCTCACTATTTCCAGAGTCCATTCTCTGACTCATGCTGTAGTACGTCCCAAGTCTCTGACAGTCTCCTGTAGCATGTCCCCATTCTCTCACTATTTCCGGTGTCCATTCTCTGGCTCATGCTGTAGTATGTCCCAAGTCTCTGACAGTCTCCTGTAGCATGTCCCCATTCTCTCACTATTTCCTGTGTCCATTCTCTGGCTCATGCTGTAGTATGTCCCAAGTCTCTGACAGTCTCCTGTAGCATGTCCCCAATCTCTCACTATTTCCAGAGTCCATTCTCTGACTCATGCTGTAGTACGTCCCAAGTCTCTGACAGTCTCCTGTAGCATGTCCCCAATCTCTCACTATTTCCGGTGTCCATTCTCTGGCTCATGCTGTAGTATGTCCCAAGTCTCTGACAGTCTCCTGTAGCATGTCCCCAATCTCTCACTATTTCCGGTGTCCATTCTCTGACTCATGCTGTAGTATGTCCCAAGTCTCTGACAGTCTCCTGTAGCATGTCACACACACTAAATACTATGTGCTGCCTTGGAGGTAGGTATGTTGTCCTGGGATTTTTTGGGAAAGATTCCCCTTACAGTGGATATAAAAAGTCTTCACACCCCTGTTAAAATGTCGGGTTTCTGTGATGTAAAAAAAAAATGAGTCAAAGATACATCATTTCAGAACTTTTTGGTAGCAAGACATGAGAGCGGGGCACATGACGTTATATATACTGTATACTCTCTGCTGTCCCCATTTCTGGGTACTAACAATGACTTGAGTGATGATGGACATGTCAGACTCTGGCAGACCAAGCCAAGGTCAGGTAGACCAAGAAAGATTGCAGCCACAACTGCCAGAAGAATTGTTTGGCGGTACAAAAGAAAACCCCCCACAGGTAACCTCATGGAGCACAATATAACAATACTTGATCAAAAATGAGCTGCATGGTTGAGTTGCCAGAAAGAAGCCTTTGCTGTGCCAATGGCATCAAAAAAGTGCGGTGTAAATTTAGGGCAAAATGTATTCTGCTTTTTGTCTTTGCTGAAAACAAAATCCCAATACGTGTAAATTAATTGGTTTACGTGAAAGTTATAGCATTTACAAATGGCGGTATAGATTTTTTTTTTCCTACTAGTAATGGTGGGAATGTATATATATATATATATATGGCAATCAATCAATCCTGATTACTGATGGCCAATCTAATTTCTTAAGGCCTGAAAATGCCTGGATAGTACAAATAATTGAATTTTTTTTTCTTAAATTCTATTATTTTTTTCTTTTCTTTTTACTTTTTTTTTTTTCAACACACTGTGACCAGTGTCGGGATGGCTGTGTTGTGCAGTGTGCCCGAGCTGACAGGGAGGAAGACTGTAAACAAAACAGTCTTCCTCTCCGTCGGTGACTGTCGGTAATCACTGGGCGCCAGTGGGTAATCACCGACTGGGACCCAGTGATTGACATCCGCGGCTGCGAATTGCGGTGTGGGTAGGGCATGCGTGCAGCTCGTGCACCCCCTACCCGGCAATGCAAAATCATGTATATATGCGTGATTTTGAGCACCCGTGACGCCATGTAGCATTATATCTACTATACAGCGGCGGGTATGCGGTTAATGTTCACTTTACTGTGAATGGAGAATTTGCAGTATACAGTTTACATATTATTTATATATTATACTATTTCCCCTTCCTTTTCACACTGCATAAATGGATAACATGGCCGCTTGTCTCTAGGCTTCATGTTAACCATGTTACAACCATGCCATAGCTGAATGACGGCTACAGCGTGGTTGTCCAGTTCTAAGACGTCTTCCCAGAACGCGCCCCCGGCAGAGCGCACCCGGCGCTGTCAGTGATTGTTGGGTCCTATGGACACAGCTGATCACGACTAGGTAAAAGGCCAATCACAGCGGCCTTTTACCACATGATCAGCTGTGTCCAATGATACATCAGTGTGACGGAAGGTAGGCAGGACAGAACACACAGAGTAGATGGCAAACGCACAAAGCTTTATTGAGGCAAACAGATGACAGTCACCGAATAGGAGAGTTCGCAGGGAGGGGGAATACGCCAGTCCAGGGTGACAAGGAGGGACCAACGCACTTAAAGTCCAGCACCGAGAGCCAAGGAAGAGTCTCTGTAGCAAGTAATCCAACAGGGGGGTGGTGTGAGTCTCTGTAGCAAGTAATCCAACAGGGGGGTGGTGTGAGGTCAGCACAAGAACAGTTCAAGTGAAGCAGGGAGAGAGCATGTACTCACGGATCTCCGGTGTCTAACAGACAGTCTTCCCCAGCTATGGGAGAAGGGGGGTCCTAGGCAGCTTTGGGTCTCTGCCAAGCCTAGCCACAAAAGGTCCCAGACGCAGCTCGGGCTCCTTCCGTCAGCTACACAGCGGTGAATACCTCGGGAGCTCTGGCATCAGCCTCTTAAAACTGATGTCGGTCGGACCCCCTAGTCAACTAGGCAACCGGGGGGCGGAGCTGGCCTGGCTCCAGCTTGTCTGAGTAATGCCTTTCATCTTTGCAGGAGGGGAGAGGGGCCCATTCAAAAAGCCGGGAGAGCAGGGACAGAGCAAGGGGGGCTGAGAGGGGAAAGCAGCTGCGACACTCCTCCCCTTTCCATTTCACAAGTGTCGGCAAGGGGGACCCAAATGGGTTCCCTTGAAGGCACTTGTGGGCCCTGACTTAGCTACTGTGGATCTTGTTGGCGGGAAAGGCCGTCTGCATTTTGGTGTTGGCTTCCCCATCTATATCGAATGGTGAAATTATAAGGCTGGAGGACAAGGCTCCACCTAAGGAGGCACCCATTGTCCCCAGACACCCGGTTCAGCCATGTGAGGGGGTTGTGATCGGTGACGATGGTGAACTCCCGGCCGTACAGGTAGGGCTGTAGTTTCTTTAGGGCCCAGACTATGGCCAGACATTCCTTCTCCACCGTAGCATAGGCAACTTCCCGGTCCAGTAGTTTGCGGCTGAGGAAAGCGACAGGATGTTCCTCCCCAACCTCGTTAACTTGGCTGAGGACAGCCCCTAGGCCAAAGGTGGAGGTGTCTGTCTGCACAAGGAAGCGTCTGTTGTGGTCAGGGGCGGCCAGGACGGGGTTGCTCGCCAGGGCAGCTTTGAGGTCACGGAAGGCGGATTCAAAGGCCGAGGTCCAGGTCACCATCCGAGGACTGTTCTTTCGGGTCAGGTCGGACAGGGGCTGGGCCGTGGAGCTGAAATTAGGCACAAATTTACGGTAATAGCCGGCAGTCCCGAGGAAGGCCATCACTTGCTTCTTGGTCTGGGGGGTGGGCCAGTCATAAATGGCCTGAACCTTGGCTGGTTCAGGTTTTAGTGTCCCCCCCCCCCTACTCTGTGCCCTAGGTAGTGTACCTCAGCCATTCCCAACTGGCACTTGTCTGGTCTCACTGTCAGTCTGTGCCTGCAGATGCGGTCTAGGATGGCCCCCACGTGGGCCAGGTGCTCCTCCCACGTGTCACTAAAGATGGCTATGTCATCTAGGTAGGCGCACGTGATCTCTTGACATCCTCTAGTAGCTGGTCCACGACCCGCTGAAAGGTGGTGGGGGCGTTT
>NW_028318334.1:4932500-4940000 GCF_062004578.1 Staurois parvus | reverse complement strand
GGACATTTTACTACTTGCCCTGTGCAGGGCCACAATTACGGACACAGGGATGCACAGGTGTGCCAGGATCACCATGCCGGCTGTCAATTGTGAAACAGCAACTGCACAGACACAACCACTGCTCACAATCTGTGCAGCCGCTGCATCCTAATAGACAGCAATAAGACTGCCTGCATGGGGATGAACACAATGGGTGCCGGTAGAATACAGCCCTGCATGGCACACAAATTAAAACAGCCCATGAGAATGAGTCCTAAACATGCAAGAAAGAACAGATACATTTGCTTCATGGTTTAACGTAGAACTAAAGGCAAAATGTTTTTGTTTTGGATAGAGTAATGTACGATTATAACCCCTGTCAGAAATTCTTTTGCCAACTGTGTCCCATTAGGGAGATTTTCCTTCACTTCCTTTCCCATAGCTGAAAATTACTGCTCTAGGGACAACCCAAAATTTGAGATTTTTTTTTTTACATTCACTATGGCAGTAAAAATCTGACATTTGTCCTAATCCTTCTCTACTCTAAACAAAATTGGAAAAAAAAAGTTTTGCCTTTAAAGTAATTGCAAAGGTCCTGATTTTTTAAAAATATAATAAAAATGTCATACTTACCTGCTCTTTGTAATGGTTTTGCACAGAGCAGCCACGATCCTCCTCGCACCTGCGCTCCAGGCCCCTTCCCCCCTACTGAGTGCCCCCAGAGAAAGCTGCTTTCTCAGGGGGCACTCATGTGCTCACTCCCGAGCCAACTCTGTGTGTCTGTGACACACACAGCTGGCCCTACCTCCCGCTCCCTCCTCACGAGCTGATTGACAGCAGCAGGAGCCTTTGGGTTTGGCTCCAATGAGTAGACAGAGACCCAAGAGAGCCGCTGCTCTCGTGCACACCGCTGGATCGGGATTGGGCCCAGGTGAGTATGAGGGGAGAGCTGCACACCAAAGGTTTTTTACCTTCATGCATAGAATTTGTGAGGGTAAAAATACTTTCAGGCTTTAGAACCACTTTAAGAACCTTTTTGCTGTACCATTTACCACAATAGCCAGATGATGCCCTAGTAAATCAAATGGCAAGTATGATCTTGTATTGGACAACTTGGGCCCTTTTCAGACAGACTATCCGATCACAATTCACCTGTATGTTTTTCAGGCGAACTTCATTGGGATGATCCATGCTTCCCCATGGAAACGCGGGTGTAAATGGACTTCTGTCTGGTTACACCTGCACCCCTGGGTCCAATTTGGTTCAATAAAAAAAAAAAACAGAAGGGGGTCTATCTCCTACATTTAGGTGGATCGGATTGGAGGGTAGTAGGGTGTAAAAGGACAGTGGGGTCCATTTTCACCCAGCTGTCCATGGAGCAAAGCGGATTTTGTCTGTGCCCACTCTGCAGAAACTAAGCGGACAGGTGTCATCCACCTGTATCATTTGTGAGCTGATCCCATGATAATCGGAACGGAATCCACTCTAAAAAGGGCTTTATGTTTTTTTCATTTCAGAACAAAAGTAAGTTACCACATACTTGTGGCAGATTAATTGAAGGCCTACTATCCTTAAAGTGAACCTGTGTCCAGATTATGCACACTAATGTATTTACATAAGCAAGCGGTAAAAGCACTTTAAAATAAGCCCTCATTTGTATATGTGACTATAGACATTGTGTAGAAGTTAATTTTCAATGTTCACAAAAGGGGAAGTGAAATTACCTCATTTCAATTAACATTTATATTGATCTTTCTAATATAAACAAATAACAGGTGTTTCTATGCAGAAAGTGACTAAAAGCTTGGATCCCTGGTTGAGAAACCCTGCCCTAAACTGATGACATATAAGGATTTTTAAACAGTCGCTTGTGGATAATTTTGGGTACCGAACTTTGTCATTATTTCAGGGGCACTCACAACTTTCAGGCTTGACATATTTGGCACCCTGAAAACCCATCTCTTCAGGGAAGCCTACCCCACCCCCTGCTAACTTGCCGACCTCCTCCACTCTTCCTACCACTCCATCCCCCACAGCTATCTCCTCCTGTGCCACCACCCCCTCCCTCCTAGATTGTAAGCTCGAAAGAGCAGGGCCCTCGATCCCCTCATGTTTTGCATTGTATTGGTATTGTTCTGTCACATGTTCTGTCCCCCTTTGTAATGTACAGCGCTGAGCGAACTATTGGCGCTTTATAAATACTGTATAATAATAATAATAATCTATTTACTCGGTCCACTCTCATCTTTTATATTTAAAAAAAAAGTGTAATATATTGCATTTGTGTGCACTAAAATTAAGTTTAGTGTATGTTTTAAATTTGATAATCTGTTGCGCTAATATTGTCACATAAAAAAAATTGGGTTAAAGAAGTTTTTGGGTTTTTTTCAGTAAATATTCCTATGCAATCAAACATCCCAAGTCGATTAGAATCACTCTGCAGCTGTTAAAAAAGAAGCTTCTTCACAAATGTCAAACCTGTGTAACCTGTCAAAAAAGTTACTGTAAGCGACATGCCTAGATGCCAGGGCAGGCCATACATTAGACGCACTACAGAAACAAGCACTCTGCACATTTTAAAACCCAGCAGCGGCTGAGATCAGCATTGTCCAAAGAAGGAAAGAGAACACACTGCATATATGTGGGTTTTGAACCCTGCAGTGCGCTTGTTTCTGCGTTGCTTGGGGCACACACCCCACATATGGTGTGTCCTGGCATCTAGGCACAATGGGGAAGACCGTTCACACTAGGTTTTCTTCTGAGACGCATAGGAGAGGCTGCTCATGGCCTACAGGTATGACATTTTAACCTCTTTTCGACCGCGCATAGCCGAATGACGGCTTCCCCGCGGCCGGCCAGTTCTGAGTGGACGTCATATGACATCCTCCCAGAACGCGCTCTCCTGCGCGCCCCAGGGGGCGCGCACCCGGCGATCTCCGTGATCGCTGTGTCCTACGGACACAGCTGATCACATGATGTGGTGAAAGGCCGATCCCACCGGCCTTTTACCACGTGATCAGCGGTGTCCAATGACACGCTGATCACAGGGAAATGCAAGTGCCGGTTCTCGGCTGCACTTTCCTCACGCTGTCAGATCGTGAGGAAAGTACTGCCGAGAACCGGCAGTTGTCAGAGCGGGGATCGGCACCGATCATCAGGGCACTGATGATCAGTGCCCTGATGATCGGTGCCCAGCAGTGACACCCGCAAGTTCCGCCCAGCAGTGCGCCCACTAGCCCCGCCCACCCGTTCCCAGCAGTGCCCCCACCTGTGCCCAGCAGTGCCCCCACCTGTGCCCAGCAGTGCCCCCACCTGTGCCACTCTGCAGTGCCACCTACCTGTGCCCAGAAGTGCCACCCACCTGTGCCCACCCACCTGTGCCCACCAGTGCCACCCACCTGTGCCCACCAGTGCCACCCACCTGTGCCCACCCACCAGTGCTGCCCACCAGTGCCACCCACCAGTGCAGTGCTGGCAGTCAGTGCCACCAGTCAGTGCCCAGGGGTTGTGCCAGTCAGTGATGCCAGTCAGTGCCGTCTATCAGTACCCATCATCAGTGTCACCTATCAGTGCCGCCTATCCGTGACCCCTAATTAGTGCTGTCTATCAGTGCCGCCTATCCGTGCCACCTCATTAGTACTGCCTATCAGTGCCCTTTAGTGCTGCCTATCAGTGCCCATCAGTGCCGCCTATCAGTTCCCATCAGTGCCGCCTCATCAACGCAAATCAGTGAAGGAGAAAAAATACCTGTTTGAAAAATTTTATAAAAGAAACAAATAAACTTTTTTTTTTTTTTCAAATTTTTTGCACTTTTTTTAATTTATAGAGCAAAAAGTAAAGCGCCCAGTGGCGATTAAATACCACCAAAAGAAAGCTCTATTTGTGAGAAAAAAATGATCAAAATTTCATATGGGTACAATGTTGCATGACCGCGCAATTGTCAATCAAAGTGTGGCAGCGCTGAAAGCTGAAAATTGGCCTGGTAAGGAAGGGGGTATAAGTGCCTGGTAGGCAAGTGGTTAAAGAAGCTCCTTTTATTAAGCTTCATAGTGATTTTTAATTTGATTGGAAATATGAATTAGCCTTTAGTCATAGCAACTAATCCAAAATAAACTTAACCACATTTCTACTGTACACTGTAAAATGGAATACATTGATATGGGGAACTGTATCCTTTAACATGGTAGTACAAGTCTGAAATCATCCTTTCTGAATGTGTATGTGTCACCAATAAATGAACTGGTAAAATAACAATGTATTGAAGTGCATCGTAATGACAGTAATGTGTTTTTCTAGGATGTGTATGGTACGAATGAAACAGCAAGGACGAGAGGGGAAGTACATGTGCAGATTCATTGTCTACTCCATGTGGGAAGATGCTGAGCAGCGTGGGAAAGTAATGGGGGTAGGTCCTTTTGGCTTTATTGCCTTTTTAATGATTCAATTTTCGCATCTGTTTTATTGTGGACAAAGACTCACCAGTTGTATAATAAGTTGCTTTGTTTTTGTTTTTCTTATAAAATAAATAAATGTTTGATTTAATATTATGGGGGAATCTACACAGTGAGAATCATGATTGGTAAATATAGAACACAAATCATATAATATTCAGTATGTACAGATGTAACAAAAATAAATCTTAAAGCTGTAGTAATCACATGGACAAAAGACAAAACATTGGGTCCCTCTGCAGGTTTATGTCATAACCTACTAGTATGCACCGCATACTAGTACACCATGACAGACGTACCTGTACACGGAGCCCTCCAGCATCGCCCTGTCAAGGCTCCCCGGCGCCGCCCTTCAGCTTCACCCAGTCTTCCTTTCAGGTTCACGGGCTCCAGCAATATGAATGGCCAGAGCCGTGATTATGTCACACCTGCACATGCGCACGGGAACCCTCGGCTGCAGAACGGAGCTCTGAAGGGATGGCATATTGTGACATCTCCGGCTGTGTGCTTTGTCCATATTGCCTAAACGGTGCATGTTTAGGAGATATTAGCTGCACCTACAGGTAAGCCTTATTATAGGCTGTCTCTTATGTGCCCAGCTCACACAACTGTGTCAAGGTGGTATGTGGCACAGTACTTTTTATCAGTGCAGCGCAGAGAGAGGCACTCCACTGACATGTATTTGTGACATCTCAATAGCGTTTGTTTAAAAAAAAAAAAAAAGTAAAAAATGTGATCCACTTCTGTACTGAGCTCAGCTGGGTTGTATTGCACACCCACTGCTATGTAGTAGTTGGTGTGAACTAGCCCTAGGTGATATATTAAAGGAATGCTCAAAGTATTTGTATAGCCCTGGAGTGCAGCTGTCATGTATATCTACAGTTTAATATTCTGGACCCAGACCCTAAAGAAAAACTGATGGTTGTGGGTACTTTTTTTTTTTAATTTTTATATCTTTTAGCTGATGTTTTATACCTTTTTTAAAAATAAATATGCACAATACTTGCCTTAGAAATAAGCAATTAATTCTTACCAAAGGATACCCATAATACTCTGGGTTATCTAAAGGAAGAGCACAACAGAAGTTGTTTCTATTCAGACACTCTGTAATTAAAACTTGAGAAAGTCCTACAGAAGGAGGGATGAGTCACTCATTCAGTAATGGGTGTAAATTTCAGCTTGAGCTATTGAGCTCTGTTAACTTTTTTTACAGCAGCAAGAATGGAGAAATTGGAAAATGTGAAAAGGGGCAGATGGCTCCATGCACTGGCTGGATATGAGCATTCAAAATCTTTTTACACAATATTTCACATTTACCTGCCTAATAAATATATATTTGGGCAAACATTAAAAATCAGCAGGGGATCAAATACTTCTTTCTTCCACTTTGTGTGTGTGAATCCATTTTGGAACAAGGCTGTAACATAACAAAATGTGGCAAAAGTTAAGCGCTGTGAATACTTTCTGGATGCACTGTGTGTGTGTATATGTATTTTATATATATATATATATATATATATATATATATATATATATATATATATTACACATACATATATACACACACAACACACACAGTGCATCCAGAAAGTATTCCCAGAGCTTAACTTTTGCCACATTTTGTTATCTTACAGCCTTATTCCAAAATGGATTAAATTCATTTTTTTTCTCAACATTCTACAAACAATACCCCATAATGACAATGTGAAAGAAGTTCGTTTTGAAATCTTTTTAATTTATTCAAAAAAAAAAAAAAAAACACGTACATAAGTATTCACAGCCTTTGCCATGACACTCAAAATGGAGCTCTGGTGCATCCTGTTCCGACTGATCATCCTTGAGATGTTTCCACAACTTGATTGAAATCCACCTGTGGGAAATTCAGTTGCTTGGACATGATTAGGAAAAGCATAAACCTTTCTATATAAGGTCCCACAGTTAACAGTTCATGTCAGAGCACAAACCAAGCCATGAAGTCCAAGGGATTGTACGTAGACCTCCAAGACAGGATTGTATCAAGGCACAGATCTGGGGAAGGGTACAGCAAAATTTGTGCACCGTTGAATGTGCCATTGAGCACAGTGACCTCCATCATCCATAAATGGAGGAAGTTTGGAACCTTCAGGAATCTTCCTAGAGCCAGCCAAAATGAGCAATCAAGGGAGAAGAACCTTAGCCAGGGAGGTACCCAAGCACCCGATGGTCACTCTGAAAGCGCTCCAGCGTTTCTCTGTGGAGAGAGGAGAACCTTCCAGAAGAACAACCATCTCTGCAGCACTCCACCAATCAGGCCTGTATAGTACAGTGGCCAGACGGAAGTCACTCCTCAGTAAAAGGCAAATGGCAGCCCACCTGGAGTTTGCCAACAGGCACCTGAGGGACTCTCAGACAATGAGAAACAAAACTCTCTGGTCTGATGAAGCAAAGATTGAACTCTTTGGCCTGAATGCCAAGCGTCATGTCTGGAGAAAACTAGGCACCGCTCGCCACTTGGCCAATACCATCCCTACAGTGAAGCATGGTGGTAGCAGCATCATGCTGTGGGGATGTTTTTCAGCGGCAGGAACTGGGAGACTAGCCAGGATCAAAGGAAAGATGAATGCAGCAATGTACAGAGACATCCTTGATGAACACCTGTTCCAGAGCGCTCTGGACCTTAGACTGGGGCAACGGTTCATCTTTCAAAAGGACAACAACCCTAAGCACACAGCCCACATAACAAAAAGTGGCTACAGACCAACTCTGTGAATGTCCTGGAGTGGCCCAACCAGAGCCCAGACTTGAACCCAACTGATCATCTCTGGAGAGATCTGAAAATGGCTGTACACCAACGCTTTCCATCCAACCTGATGGAGCTTGAGAGGTACTGCAAAGAAGAATGGGAGAAATTGGCCAAAAATAGGTGTGCCAAGCTTGTAGGGTCATACTCAAAACGACTTGAGGCTGTAATTGGTGCTAAAGGTGCTTCAACAAAGCATTGAGCAAAGGCTGTGAATACTTATGTACATGTGTTTTTTTGTTTTGTTTTATTTTTAATAAATTGCAAAGATTTCAAAACAAACTTCTTTCA